>NW_015520192.1:2162-2633 GCF_001515645.1 Sinocyclocheilus grahami | reverse complement strand
ATCTCACACAAGGATTTATTTCAAACACTCGACTGACATTATGAACATTATGAGTAAAAATATGTTATTAAATGTGGTATTTTCACATGCTTTCAGATGGAGCAGCATTTACTTCACAGAGCCGTAGTTCACTGAGAAGCTATGCAAACAGCAGTCATTATCGCGAACGATTTCTTCGATTTCAGAATCGCGCAATAAATTTGTGATTTTTTTTGCGTAACTTGTCAGTGAACTACGGCTATGTGTAGTAAATTCTGCTCCATCTGAAAGCACGTGATGATGATTTCCTGCTGATTACAGAACCGGCATTACTATCATGACAATCGCATTCGATTAATCGTGCAGCCCTAAGTATAAGTCATTATAATCCGTAATTATGTCCCCACTGGATGCAACAAATGCCTCGTTTGTAATGGGTTTTATTGGTTTTGTCTCGTCTAGTGATGTCCGGATCGCGAACGAATCGTTCTA
>NW_015520192.1:0-2142 GCF_001515645.1 Sinocyclocheilus grahami | reverse complement strand
TTAGTGAACCGGTCGAACTAGTTCCCCAAATCGAACTGAACCGTTTGAAACGGTTCGCGTCTCTAGTACGCACTAATCCACAAATTACTTAAATTATTCGGTTTATAAACGTGCCTGACACTCCCTCTGACGCGAAATAAACCAATATCCAGAGTTATTCTCTGGATATTACTCCTAACAGTACATTGACTGAACTGCTAAAAGAGAACCGATGATGGGATGTGCCCGAACAGACCAGTTGGACTGCATCACAGTATGTTAAGGGGCGTAACATTTCCGTCACATGCCAATCACAACGCACTGGATAGCTGGCCAATCAGAGCACACCTCGCTTTTTTAGAACGATGAGCTTTGTGAAAATCTACCAAGAGGTCCTCGCTGCAGCCTGTAACGATGACGTAGCTGGACTATATCCACTACGTAGTGGATATTTTACGCGCGTGCGCTGTAGTAGGTCTCGAATAAATTCATATTTTTATTTACATTTTATCATTTTGCAGACGCTTTTATCCACAGCGACTTAGCCTAACGACTTGGTCTAAGTGAAGTCTAACGCAGTATATGTAGGGTTTTTGACCTACATTACATATCTACACGATGACCTACATTACATTACAATGTAACAACTTTAATGTCTAAATTCATCCGCGATGTTTTCGTCTATACCGGCAACTTCAAAGCTTTATTTATTTAATTATTTATTTTTTGAATAGCCTGCAATTCATATGTTATCGCCAGGATGCACATCAATGCTGTATCCATTATTATAAGGATACAACAAGCACTGTAACATGACTGATATGCAGCTGTTGCACTGTAAATAGCTAATTATTAAGATATACTTCTGTCATGAAAACAAATTCTTCGTAGGCCTATGTGAAAACATACCTGGCAATAAAGCTCATTCTGATTCTGATACATCACTCTATCAGTTAGCCTACATGTCTTTTTGATTCTATCCGTCGTGTTTATTTAAATTTAATTGGGGATATTAGATTAATGCCGATTCATTTTGTTTATTAGATTTTATATTATTCTAATATAGCTAGAGAGAGAGAAGAGAGAGAGGGAGAGGGAGAGAGAGAGAGCTCTCGTAACGGTTATATAATTGGTATATCTATCTCCAGGGATTTTACTTGCTTATAGGCCTAACACACAAAAAAAGAAATGGTCATCTTTGTGTTAATATGCCTTGTCCCCGACCGTGTGTGTATTTATTTGCTGGACATGGGATTAACTGTAAAAACCCGGTATAACCCGGGATAACGGATCTATCGGCTTTACAGAACCCCGACTGACAGGATTGTTTTTCTTTAAATTTTTATATGGTATAAAAATTATGTCCGAATATTTTAGTAGGCCTATAACATTTTTTATACTCTGTCACGTATAGCACAGAGAGTGAGAACGAAAAATAATATTTGATTCATGAACGAATTTTTGACAGAACTATCTAACTATCTGACTATCAGAGGAAAAAATAAAGACAATAGTTACACCCCATTTTTTTCATAAAGATCAAACTAAATTGTAATTAGTAGAGTTTTATTCCTAAAACGAATCAAACTAATACAAATAAACATAGCTTACATACCCTTTCATTCAAAACTACGCCATCGTTGCTTAAATAAAGTTTGAATACACTACTAGTTTAAAATCACAGTATAATATAATCTGTGTAAGCCTATGAATTACACCTATATCTCGTAATTACAGTTTAATTTACATTAAATACTAGCTTCAATGACAGCCCCACTTTGCGCATGCGCATTAAAATCCCAATCCCTGCGCATGCTCGTCAAACATCCAATACGTTTTGGATCTGATCCAGCTACGTCATCGTGCTACACCGACGCGTTTCAAAAAGGCGGGGCATAGAGGAGAAACAATAATGTACAGTATGTGGAAAATAATGTGTTTTTTAACCTTAAACTGCATAAACACATTTCATTACACCAAATACACAACATAATGTTTTTTTTAGCAACGTCATATGACCCCTTTAAAGAGCAGGTCATATGGTATTTTAAGATGTCCTACCATTGTGTTGGAGTCACCTACGTCAGAAAACATTGTAATTTTTTCAGAATATATATATTGGAGTCATTTGACAATGATTTCGAAACGATTCGTTCCAAGCAA
>NW_015520191.1:1732-2633 GCF_001515645.1 Sinocyclocheilus grahami | reverse complement strand
GTGACATTTACAAAAAAATATTGTGACAAAATTGAAACAGCACACCTGGGTAGATTTTTAGCTGAAATGGCATTTAACTGTGTTTGGAATTATATTTTACAGTCACTTTGGCACAAATATCAGAAGCTTGATGTCATTTTTCAAAACTCAGGTTCTGAAATTAGTCCTTAAGTGATTTTAAAACACTATATAATTTTATTGAAATTGCTCAGCTAATTTTATTTTATTTTATACAGTGTTTTTTTATATATATGTAGAATATATGTATTATATATAATATATTGTACTGTATGTAGAAATGCACAATATTTACCATCATTCTATGAATGAATGACAAAAGAGTTCATGTATTTAGAAAGATGTGGTCACTAAATGCATTTTGTGTAAAGCAATGAAAATGATTCATGATGCAAATTTACATGCATACAATACAAAAGACTGTAACACTTCTGTACAAGTGCTATAGGGGCTTTCAAATACATGTTTGCTATTGATATATACAATACAGTATATATCCATATTTTATCAGTATTTTAAAAATGTAGTACAGTATTTATGACTTGACTGGAATCAAATAGGTCTATAATTTCTGAAGAAGCAACATCTGTTAGCAATCTGTTCTTTCAAAAAACCTCAAGGGCAGTTTCTGGGCACTATGTTTAGCCAGACACCTGGTGAAATTAATGTTGAAGAAAACTACATATATTTCAGCAAAGTATTTTATTGTGCAAAAATCAAAGTCTTAAATAATGTTATATTGTAATAATGGTGACAAAAATATTAAATTCAACAATTGTCAAAAGAGCCAAAACAATGTTATTTATAAACCCCATTTTGAGTAGATTTTCTATGACCACCATAATCATGACATTCAGAGAACAGGTATTTGTTTATTTTTTTT
>NW_015520191.1:0-442 GCF_001515645.1 Sinocyclocheilus grahami | reverse complement strand
GCCCAGAGAGGGCTTCTATTCCCGAGTTAGGCCCAGAGAGGGCTCATGTTCCCGAGTTAGGCCCATTGAGGGCTCCTATTCCCGAGTTTAGCCCAGAGAAGGCCCTTGTTCCTGAGTTTAGCCCAGAGAGGATATCCGTTCCAAACAAGAGTCCAGTTTAGGCTCCAGCCTCTGACCAGAGTCCAGTGCAGGCTCCAGCCCACAAACTCAGTCTAGTACCCACTCTCGCCTCAGAGCTCTGCCAGGATCCTGCTCTAGTCCATGGATTCGCTTCTAGTCCAAAGTCCGCTCCAGAATGCGCTCACTACACCGAGCTCAACCAGGAGCCCATCTCTCTTCTGTCTCCGCTGGCCCCGACCAGCTCTCCTGCGTACCTCGAGTCCTTGGCAGTGGCAGCTTGTGAGTTTTAAAATAGAGGAGGCACACTAATTGTATTGGTCTG
>NW_015520190.1:2093-2634 GCF_001515645.1 Sinocyclocheilus grahami | reverse complement strand
TGGACTTGATTTCTTATTTGATTGTAATAGTGAATGAAATGTAAACATTATATTCTAGTCGAAACGCTGCTTATAAGTATTACTGTAAACGATTTGCGTCCACTAGCCGACATTGTATTGGACTGTAACAGTATATAAAATATAAACATTATTCTGTAATCGAAAAGCAGTACATAAATGCTATACTTTGTAAACGTGTTACCTTGTGACTTGCGTTCACTAGCCAATTCATTCTAAAGGTATGAATTATAAACGTTATTTTTGGTTGTGAATTCGCAAACAGTCGATATGTAGGCTAAATGATTACACGGTTTGATCATACTAAAATAAAATAAGTGAAAACAGCATCAGCTTAACACAGGATATGATTCTAACCCGTATAAAAGACTACATATTATTACACGACTGTTGCAATCACATTGAGCTACTCAACGACGCTGACAAATGTAGATCTATACAATACAGAAATGTGTACAGTATTATGTGTAAGTGTACAGAAATTGATGCTACTCTGGGTCTTTTAGCAACATGGTCATGACTG
>NW_015520190.1:0-447 GCF_001515645.1 Sinocyclocheilus grahami | reverse complement strand
CATCATATGACCCCTTTAATGTGAGATTATCTATTTTTAAAGTAGTGTTTAAAAGTGTTTCAATGCAGCCACTGTATTGTTGTAAAACAAATAATGTGTTAATGTGACTTGCAGGGTGCTTCCTTTAATGTTAGAAAAGAGCACACAAACATCTCGACAGGCAGCAGGAAGAGGAAACTAGCACTTCAGACGGCAGCCTCAAGATTACCTTGACACCTAACAATCATAGAGAGACACAGACAAGGTCTACACAGCAAAAGCCCTAGTGTTAAATGAACTCTGCTTAGTGTTTGTATAATCCACACTACAGAGTTTTAAAAGTAACACTAGCAGTGTTGAAGTTAATGAGGTAACTCACTTATTACAAAGGTGTTTGACTTTCTTTTATATGTCTACAAAAGTTCTTATTAAGAATTAACCCTCTGGGTCAAGGTATTTAAAAAAAAT
>NW_015520189.1:2251-2634 GCF_001515645.1 Sinocyclocheilus grahami | reverse complement strand
GAAGGGAGTCTTAAGCCTTTTGTCAGGGAGCAGTGAGTGTGAAATGGTAAAGGCAGCATTAGTAAGCCTTGGTTGCCTCTTTGGCTTAAGTTTGAGCATTAGCTACTCTGTTTATTGTTTGCTGGACTTAAGCCCCTTTGTCATGGAAGATAAAAACAATGTTTCCCAAGCATTTCATCAATATCAAGGCATTTCCATATTTTTTTTCACATGCTGTTTGCACACAGCATAAAATTAAATTCTTAATCAATATTGTTGTCGTTTACCATAAAAATGTCTAAATATCACATCAAGATAATTGTTTATTTCTTGTTTTACGCATAAATTTAGTAAGGTCTATACTTTAAAGGGGTCCTATTATGCTCTTTTACAAAGTCTTGATT
>NW_015520189.1:0-907 GCF_001515645.1 Sinocyclocheilus grahami | reverse complement strand
CTAAAATTTTAAAAGTGAAAAAGCATAATAGGACCCCTTTAAAAAAAAGCTGTTAATCAGAATTCACTTACTACTAAACACCAGAGTTTTGTTCAGTGCTGAGTTATGCAAGCTCATGAATCCTCTCTTTTTTTTCTTTTCTTTTTTTTACTTTTCTCAAATAACATTACACTTAATGCAGGTCAGACATCATATATCTGAATACATTCATATGTAAGCACATACACATCTACACTTACATTTATACATATGTACATACCTATTTGTGCCCATACATACTGTATATGCACAGATTACATATGTTGTGTACATATTAAGGAAGAAGGAAGAAAGGGAAAAAATGAAGGAAAAGAAAGAAAAACTATATACATATCGAGAGTGATCTTTCTTTACATAGGAATTTTGATCAAAAATAAAATCAGGTCTATGAAATGTTGCATATTTGGTCCATTTAATCCCAGTGCAAAACAAATTGTTCCATTTTGTGATTTACAAATGCTGTTATTTTCTCCATTTTATAAATGTCCATTGTAATTTCCATCCATGCATTTAAGGTAGGACTCTCCTATGAGAATCCTCTAATTTTAACAAACAATGAGAGCTTTGTTCATTATAATAGAACTTTGTGAGATTGAGAAGAACTAAGATGAGTGACAAATTTTTATGATTTTTAAGGGAGTTTGCAAATGTGACGATGATTAATACAACAGTTAAATAAACAAGAAGTTAACATTAAGTGACTTACATTGTCTGACTACACTATTGCCTGATTTTGCTCTATTTAATCAAATCAAACAAAGTCACAGCTGAGCCGCTGCACATCTCCAAACAAACACAGCGGTGTTTCGTTTATGAATGAACGTGTGTTTTTAAACGAATCTAGTGAGTCAATGATTCAATTACCCAT
>NW_015520188.1:1472-2634 GCF_001515645.1 Sinocyclocheilus grahami | reverse complement strand
CTACGCACATGCACACATATCTATGCACACATATAATACACAAGCGCAACGTTTTCACAAATGTGCGTTTTTGTAGTTTACACTGAGACTACATCGTTTTCAAAAACTCGCACTTTGAAACCCGTTTTCCAAAGTTTGCATTTTCAGCCCGCCAAAACTCTGTTTTCTTGTAAATGAGCGGCCAAAACGCGTACAGAGTTTTCAGTTTTTAGTTGAAAACGATGTTGTGACCCCTTAATATCAGAACTAGTTAACAGATAGTAATGATAATAATTGTTATCAGCTGGAATGTAACCATCAATGTGTCTATAAATGTTTTAGATTTGCATAAACTAATTTGAAAACCGAATACGTCTGTGACAGGGTCCGTCTTCAGGAGTGTCCCCAATCCCTGCAGGCACTCCTATAACCAACAACCTGTTTAACCAGGCACTGCAGCAGGCCCTGCAGGTGTCCAGCATGTCCAGCTTACATGTGAGTAACCACCGGACATCCAGTGACATTTTACACCAGATTCATCTTTATAGAGTCCATCATCAGCCCTTCAAATAGAGATGTCGCAGAAAAATGCATGCATTCTTCCTATGACTGTTAGCACAGCTTGAGTTGCATGCATCCTGTTCCTTTTTATATGCAGTGAAGTCTGATCACAATATAATGTTTTTTTGGTAAAGTGGCATTACTGATTCTGGAGTGACTCTGTTTGATAATGTGTAGAATCAGTGGCAGTCGCAGCTCCAGCAGCTGCGGGACATGGGCATCCGTAATGAGGAGCTCATCCTGAGAGCCCTGCAGGCCACCGGCGGAGACATCCAAGCGGCCCTGGAGCTCATATTCGCCGGAGGCGCACCATGAATCATTTTCTGAAGTAAAACGTTGCTATGATGTTACAACGAAGGCAGATTTACCACTATATATTCAATATTTTAACTGCCTAGTTGAAAGTGTGGTTTACTTTTAACTTATGTTTGTCTTTTATTTTTAGACATGTACATTGAATGCGGTGCTATCAGCTGTTTGAAGAGTAGGCCTAGTTTAGGGCACACGTTACAATATATCACTTCTGCTGTGTTAATAAAATGTGTTCAGTCCCATAAATATTGATAGCTAAAAGCTAAAGTTTGATGTTCAGACAATCATTGTTTTGGGTTTTTTTTGTCAT
>NW_015520188.1:0-206 GCF_001515645.1 Sinocyclocheilus grahami | reverse complement strand
GCCCATTGTCAATATAGTGCGATAGACGGGTTCCAGAGGTAAAATACCATTCATTTTCTTCTTAGGGAAATTGTTAAAGGGTTAGTTCACCCTAAAAAGAAATTTATATAATTAATTACTCACCCTCATGTCATTCCAAACGCTCGGAACACAAATTAAAGTGGGTCATATGATGCGATTTCAATTGTTCCTTTCTCTTTGGAGTG
>NW_015520187.1:2052-2634 GCF_001515645.1 Sinocyclocheilus grahami | reverse complement strand
CCATAGAGAAAGAAAGAGGTGTAGTAGAGGATGTAGAGATAGGATATCACACGTGATGGTATAGCATGCAACATCATGTCTTGCAGCTTTATGTATTTGTCCATCTGTAGGTGTGGTATAGACTGTGTTCTTGCATATATATCTGTCTCAGTCTCTCCCCTTACAGCGTAATAGTGACTAATTTCCTTCATGCCCACTCTTGAACAACGGCTAATGCTGCAAAGAACATCCAGGGTCAAGTGGGCTGTTTTCCATGGACAAGGAGACCATGACACACAACTTACTATTCTAGTCTTACTTGCTCTGATTGCTGTTCCTCTTTTGCATCTTGCATTTGGCCTCATGAAATGCTTTCTTCCCGTTTCTGGAGAGTTTTCCTGCAGTCAGAGAGCATGGATGTATGCATTTTTAGGTTCTGGAGAAGGTACACCGGAGCTAAGTGATAGTGTATGGAGTTGTAGAAAGAGAGAGATGTAGTTTTAAGTCTGGTGTCACGGATCAGCGACACTCTCTCAGGTGTTCTTTGATAGTTCTTGCAGTGACCGAGCACAGCGTGAAGACTGCCGTCCTTCAAGAATGAAA
>NW_015520187.1:0-902 GCF_001515645.1 Sinocyclocheilus grahami | reverse complement strand
ATGGATGGATGTATGCAGACATTGAAACTGTTTGTATCAGTTTTGTCCTCGGGCACAACAGTCCTGCACTGCAGGCCAAGGAAGCAAAAGGGGTCAGTTTCACACTCCAGTGTGTCACATGATACCAAAACGGTTTGTGACACCAGAGAATGCACAGAACTTGAGAAGAAGAGGGCATAGTCTTGTTTTTTTGCCAAACTGGACACAGACCACCTTGCAATTAGCATTTCTAACTGAATCTGATTTCCTGGCTTGTGAACAAACAGCTGTTACCACACTTTTCATTTACAAAAGGAGTGAAATTCCAAGCAGATGGATGTTGTCAGTTTCACAGCTGTGGCTGTGAAGCCTCTCACTTCTGTGAGCTTGGCAGACTGCTCAAGGCTTGCAGCTGATACCAACTCAAATTAAATGCACTTCAGGCTGGCAGAGAGCATTTGAAGGAGAGGGCTGATTTCAGTTATCGGTCTAATGCTGTAGATGTGGCACAATAACAGAGCGGATCTCTATTTCGTCAGAATGTGGATGCAGATTGCTAAGAGATCCTGATTAGCCTTGTTAAAACATTCTCTTTTTATCATTTAATGCTGAAGCTCTGGGCACCAGATTAGCTTTTTAGCATGACTTGAGATATTTAGCGGCACTGGACCTCAGGTGACCGGTTTTAACTCAAGTGCCCTTGTGTGGTGCGAGTACCCTGGCAGGACCGCAGGGGTTGCAACATCTGATTGCTGCAGTCAGGATGAAAGTATTGCATTTTTAGCTTGGATTAAGGCTATGTCTGTTCTTGCACAGACGTTTTTGACCTACTACTAATAGGCAGCATCTAGGGATGTAACTATTCACTCAACTCATGATTCGATTTTGATTTCACGATTCGATTCACGAATTCAGATTTAACA
>NW_015520186.1:2350-2635 GCF_001515645.1 Sinocyclocheilus grahami | reverse complement strand
GTGTGTGTGTGTGTCATTTTAGTTTTACTTTATATAACATCAATTCAATCTATATTAAAATGCATCTAATGCATGTTTGTTTAGGGCCCACCTGGTGAAGAGGGAACACCTGGAGACAAAGGAGATGTTGTAAGTACAGATATATAACAGCACAGATATTTGAATGTCTTTGGATGTATTGGTTATGTATTCAGTCATGACCCCCTTGCTGATCCTAAACTCCATGTCCATTTATTTTCTCAGGGTGATGAGGGAGAGCCAGGCGAGAAAGGATCGGTGAGTTTG
>NW_015520186.1:0-2296 GCF_001515645.1 Sinocyclocheilus grahami | reverse complement strand
GCCAGGCGAGAAAGGATCGGTGAGTTTGCTTTGAGAAGTGATGCTATTGTCTGTTACTGAAATAAATGTTAACCAAAATTAAAAAAAAAAAGATAAAAACTAGACATATAAACGAATAAAATGACAAAAAACAACAACAAAAATACTGAAATTAAAAGGAAAATATAAAAATAAAAACTCTAATAGCATGTCAATGATATACAGTGGTGGCCAAAATTATTAGAACACTAGTATTTAATCCATAAACACTGTATTAATCCATAAAATGTCAACAAGTGCACAAAATTCAATGTTGGCCTCCTTAAAAATGTGTAGCATTTGTTGTGTTCAGACAGGAAAACCAGGAGAGGCAGGAAATAAAGGGCCAGAGGGTGGGCGTGGCCAACCTGGACCCGAGGGCACAGCTGGAGAGCCTGGCCCAAGAGGCATGCAAGGAGACGGCGGGGTACCTGGACTGCCTGGGGCACAGGGACGACCAGTACGCCTGCTTTAATCGTCTTATTACTGCCGCCTTAAATATGTCACACTTTTATCATAGAGACTTTGATTTGTGTGGAACTGGATTTCACTGAACTAAACCTGTACTAAATGAGGAAATATTTTCCTCCAGGGCCGAGCACCCATAGATGAACACATCAAGCAGGTCTGCATGAGGGTTTTGCACGGTCAGTATTTTGATATCCTAACAGATATTTACAAATGTAAGCTCGACTCATTGTTAAATTCGAATGGGTTTCGTTTTTTGAATGGATTTGCCATTTCCGGTTTCCTCACAGGACAGCTCGCCCAGTTGGCAGCCAGTCTGACGAGGCCCGAGTCGGGCATCTCTGGGTTGCCAGGTCCTCCTGGTCCCCCCGGCCCTCCAGGGCCTGGTGGAGACAATGGCTTCCCTGGGCATCCTGGAAGCAGAGGACTGCCGGGTCTCAAAGGGCCCCTGGGGCTCATAGGGAGGAAAGGGCCCAAAGGTACGAAGCTACACATTTGAAAGATCTCCCCATACAGATTTCGCAAGAGTTTTTTGTTGATCAAGTGGATTTGCTGTGTTTACCAACAGAAAAGTGACCGGTTTGAAAATGAGCTGTTTCACGTGGCGCTACACTTGACAATGGAAAATAGACCAAAATTGTGCTAATATGACCCTACCTTAAGACTGATTGAATGATTTCATATGTACAATTTTTCTTTTGCTTTCCATTGCATGCCGACTTTAAAATTAAACATGAAATGGATCATTCCTATAAACTGTACAGGCTCAACAATCTGCTAAATTTGCCCACGACACGGGCTGAATAGGAAAAAATGACCCTTTAATAAATGCATAAACAATAGTACAAATGTGATTTACTAGCATAAAACATGGGACAAACACTGGGCTAAATATTGTGTTTGTATTAGTCATATTACTAAGTGACCAATGTGCCACAATACTGTGGAATATGATTGGCCATGAATCATTTGATGTCGACAACATACAAGAAGTGTGTCAAGTCCATTTACACTTCAAAAAATGATCTTCTACTGACTAATTTTGTCTTTTCCAGTAAAAACATCTAAGCAAAATATCAAAGCAAAATGAAAAAAAATTTAATAAATCTGCCAATGGGAAATCATTTTTTGCAGTGTATCATAACTGATGTATGGTTAACTGCATTTTATTTTTGGCATTTAGTATTGTTTTATACCCTATTATTTTATTCCCTATTCCCAGAACAACATTTTAAGGCATGAAGCACCATCTACATCCCATATTACAACCTTTGTGTTGTCCTTCATTTAGGTGACCAAGGTGATAGGGGAGATAGAGGGCTCACAGTGGTGGGGTCTAAAGGAGTACCTGGACCCCCAGGGCTCCCAGGTAAGAGCAAGGCCTGCATTTTATCTAATATCCATCACTGTGTGTTAAATGATCTTTAAATCTCTGAATATCATGCTCCTGACTGCTGGTCTGTTTGTCCACCGGCTCTTAGGTGACCCTGGGAAACCAGCATATGGCAGCAATGGGCGTGACGGTCTGAGAGGACCAGCAGGTGTTCCTGGAATGCCAGGTGTGCCCGGCCCACCAGGTCCCCCCGGCCCTAACGGATACTGCGAGTCATCTCAGTGCGTGCTTCAAGCAGTTGCGAGTCCGATATCTGTCAAAGAGTCCAGCATGAAGGGACCAGATGGTCTATGGGCTGACAGCCATCAGTGAGCCACACATCAGAGCCCAGCGTCTCTGGACAGGGAAACTTGAGAGACTTAGAGTGACTAACTCGACGAGGAGATTTCTGCGTCAGTGGTATATGCAGGTGTGACT
>NW_015520185.1:2117-2635 GCF_001515645.1 Sinocyclocheilus grahami | reverse complement strand
TATATATATAAGGCATACCCCATGTGTTGATCTATATTAGGAATCGTATGTTATGATAATGTACCGCAGTGACGCACCTGTCAGGGAACTTGAGAAGGTTTGGTTTGGCCCTGGAGAGCTGCTCTATCCGTGTAGGCATCCCTGCTCACTGAACACAACAGTTTCCACGAGCCCAGTTAGTGTGTTTAGAACAAAAACTTGTGCTTTACATTGTATAAACCGATAAACACATTCTGAATGTATCTGCATAAACACTTAATTAAATGAGACATTATAAAGGTTATATGAGTGAATGTTGCAAATGAATTCCACGCACTCATTAATCATGTAATGCAGAATTATAAAACACTTGTTATAAAACAAGTTCAAACAACGAAAAAGCAAGTCTTGAATGCACCGGGTCTACACCGTACGCGAGCGGCGCGGCAAATTCCCGACTTTAAACTGCTGCTGCGTTCTATTCATGACATACAGACACATTTCAAATGATTTTCAACGGTCGCTTTGTCGCGTCCAGT
>NW_015520185.1:0-326 GCF_001515645.1 Sinocyclocheilus grahami | reverse complement strand
AGGGCTGCGGCTCTCCAGGACCGACGTTCGCCACCCCTGATCTAGCGGATGAAGCACAAAACACGTTACTTGCAAAGGAACACTGTTTTGGCTGTTACGTCAGTTGCTCTGCGTGGATGGTTCTGATGGCTTGAGGCGGATGATTGCGTTAGTGCAAATGTCAATAATGACATCAAAAAATATGCCTTATGAGCAGGTAAGCAGCTCATATGCCGTTGCTTTGACTGTTGAAATCAGTAGTTTTAATGTTACTAATATTTCACAATGCTGTCTTTCGACATGACATGACTGTTTTTCTTATCAAATAACGGTGGAAACTATAACTT
>NW_015520184.1:0-2635 GCF_001515645.1 Sinocyclocheilus grahami | reverse complement strand
TGCCTAAAACTTCATGTCCGTTGAGCGGACGAGGAGACAGACAGGAACGCGGGTCATTTGTTTGTTTGAGAGGATGGAGACGGTCGTGACTGTGTTTCCGTGTCACAGACAAAATAAAAGCCTGCCTGAATCTTTCTGCTGACATGAGACATTTCAGAAAGATTCAAGTAAATATAGTTTTACAACTGTGTGGAAGTGCATTACAGTATATTTGGACAGAAGAAGAAGAAACATATATTATACAATTATTAGTATTATTGGAGTTCATAAACATCAAATAAAATGATCTACTTTTATTATTTGCAAAGTTTCTTACTGGTATTATGTTATATGCATATAATCAATAGATGTCATTTTTATTGGTTTTATTTATGTTTCAAAATGTGGGAGAAATGCATTTAAAATAACCGCGCTCAAAATAACCACTGGGGGGCACGTGAGGACATGTTTTCATATATTTAAAAAAAAGGATGGTAGGGGAATTCATTATAATGTTTATTCAAATATGATTAGAAGTAGTTGGATTTAAGAATGTGACATTTTTGTGCTATTCTCTAACTTTAGAGCTGGAATGTTGTACATTTGAATGAGTTTTATGTGAAGAGTTCAGTGGAACAGTTTCATTTATGCTTTTCACATTTTTTATTTGAAGCTACATTGTCCCATTGTCTTCATTTTCACTATACCACACCCAAACAGTATTCGTGCAGTGACTTGAATTAGCCAACGCTATGCAGAGCTTGAGACTTGAATTATTTATTGAATTTTGTGAGGACGACTGAGTCGCTGCTTGGAGTCCAGTGAATCTGCAATGGCAGCACCATCATCCCCATCTGTGTTTTTAAAGTGTATGATTCTTTTAGTTTTATCAATAGCATCACATAAATTAGTTTATTTTGTCTCTTTAAAAAAATTATTATTGTGGATCAGTTTTTCTCTAGTATGCTTCAGTCATATGTAGAAAAGGCCCTCAAGTCAAAGAACCAATTTTTTTAGAACTAAAATAAATACAATAAAACAAATACGAAAACAATACAAAAATGAATATACACACACGTGTGTGTTTAAATACACACACATATGTGGACATATACATGTATATAGTGTATTATAGTATAGTATATTATAGAGAGATACATGTGTGTGTTTTAAATAATTAATTACAATTTCCTGTTTAATCAAAAGATCTGTGTTGATTTGTGTAAAATATATTATTTTATTTTATTTTTTAAATACACATACATTTGTGGACAAACACATAGATACATGTGTGTGTGTGTTTTAAATAAATAATTACAATTTCCTGTTCTGTTAAAAGATTTATATTGCATGAGGCCATTTTCCATTAAAACATGATGCCACGAGATTTATCAACCATGAAATTTCGAAGTCACAAACCACATTGCAAATGTATTGCTTTAAGGATTTTAATCAATTTCATTCAATGCAAGCTCACAACACAAGCACATCACACTTAGAATTATCACTTGGACATCTGATGGCCCTATGTTGCTCAATATACAGGCACTACTGTTATGGAAAGCATAGCTTGAGGATAGCACCTAGAATGGTGTGCACAGCACGTGTAGGACAACCCAGGAGGAGCTCGGGACCAAGAGGCTGTAGATTTACACTGAGAGGGCTCTCACCCCTCAGATCAGGTCAGAATGATGATTAACATACAGATGACTATGGTGGGCATGCTTCTGTCTGTCAATCACATGGACCTCAGCTGTATGCTTAGCAGCATTCTTCCCAATTCATATTACACCATATGAAAGGAAAGCAGGCAGTTTTAGGTGTACATCAGTAAATTCTCTTATTACATAGCATGACATAGCATCTAAATGTTGCTTTATTGAGAGCAGAGCAAGCTAAGCGTAAATATGTCTCCATAGCATAATGCTCTACACTACACGGTAACAATAACACTTTAAGAGAGACCATGCCTCAGTTTGTTTAAAAATGACTGGCACTGTTGTCGAAAGATCTGAAATACTCTTTTTTAATCTTAAAAGTGAAGCTGGATCGTGTTCATTTGTTAAACATGGTACTCTTGTTGACGTGTGAGGCTCCTAACTGCTAATTTCAGGTGTAACACTGTCACACAACCTTTAAACATGCAGTTTGAGATGTTAAGACGTTCTTGTGTTCATTGCTGATCGTTTGTGAGGAATACAACACTGTTATAATCCAAATGTGTGGTGACAAATATTACACCTTAGTGTATGAGCAATGCTATTGGTGCTTTTAATTAGAATGGTCCATATACTTCAAATGAAGTCCATATCACATTGAATTAGATTGCTTGAAAGAAAAGACCATTCTTTTTGCAGTAAATATTTTTCAATGCAAGATAAAGCAAAAACCTTATCTTATATAATAACTAGGCATTTGGCCATTTGCTCAGAGGCAGCATGCAACAAGGATCCGTGAATCATCTTTGCCACAGAGAAAGCTATTGATGTATATGGAAAGGGAGCAGACACAGGGCAAAAGCAAAGATAGATTCATAATAGACTGGACAGTGGCCACACAGTCAAGACAAATCAAGCAGACAAGCCTTGATCCACTACAATACGTAGGTAAAGACACCATCAGAGTCGGGCCATTAGAGTAAGGTCATGAACAAGGG
>NW_015520183.1:2161-2635 GCF_001515645.1 Sinocyclocheilus grahami | reverse complement strand
GTCCTCTGATCTCCCCTCGCCATTAGGGGTCAAGGCTCACTCAACCAGAAGTATGGTGGCCTCCAAGGCCTTTCTAGCAGGTGTCTCCATGCAGGACATCTGCGATGCTGCGGGTTGGTCCACAGCCATTACTTTCGGCAGGTTCTACGGCCTAGACATGCGAGCCACTCTGGGCTCTTCTGTTCTCTCGCCCTGGCTACACACACGGGGCAGAGATTTGAAAGTCTGGTGCCGTGGGCATTCTCGTTCCCAAAGCGCTTCGACACAGCTCGAGTTCCTGAAGGGGAACATCTCCAGTTTACATATGTAACCATGGTTCCCCGAAGGGAACGAGATGCTGTGTCTCGGTGCCATACTTCCAGCATCCCTGTCAGCGCTTGCTTCATTCCTAGAATCTGACACCGGTTCCACTGCACGTGCTTTTAAGCTTCCTGGTCGATGACGTCACCCACCTATGACGTCTTGCCTTTCCAT
>NW_015520183.1:0-913 GCF_001515645.1 Sinocyclocheilus grahami | reverse complement strand
TATATATATATATATATATATATATCGTTCATCTTGCATTTTAAATGTTCACCATGAAATGACAGTTAAACTAAACAGTTCTGGCTCACATCACTGGGTAGGATTGCCAGGAAGCATTTGGAGGGTCCTGTAAACAAGAACGTCCCCTTACATGAGCACTTTTCACCAAATCTATAGTGAAGTGAACTAAACAACCTTCTGGTCATAACATCCATCTTTGGGAATATACTGGCTGTTCTGTGGGAAAATTTTTATATGTAACCATTTTCTCCAGGAAATGTCGCACAGTGTGACCCAAATGAATTTCCCTGAATATCTTTCCTAATGTCATATTCCTAAAACATATACCTCGATATTCAAAAGTTGTCTCATGTGGTATTTAAATTACAAAGAGACTGCTGATGTCCAGTAAAATACCATGTGATTATCTTGTAAAAACATAAAGCTTTATTTATAGAATTGCCATGTGATCTCAGATTTCATAAACATGCCAGAACACACTTATATTATATCAGTTAAGGGAGATTGAAATAATACAGTGCAGGGCAACTTTTTTCAAAAAGTTCACACATCAAATAGCAGAATGGAATGATTAGAAATCAAAAACCACACAAGGCATTTAAATCGCCAGTTCGTAAATATTACCCAAAAATCCTAAAATATGTGTTTAGAGTCTTGCAAAGTACCTAACCCTAAAGCATTACATTATTTCAACCCTGTCAACATGTTTTGAATTCATATAAACTAAATTCTGGCAGTATCACTTGTAATAATAAATTGGTTAGAAAACTAGACATGAATTCAATAATTTTGCTTTTAAATTATGTTTTGTCTGATCCTTATTACATGTAACATGAGTGTTGCAAGGCTGAAACAAATATTACACTAAATTTTTTTAATTATTATTTTTTTA
>NW_015520182.1:2384-2635 GCF_001515645.1 Sinocyclocheilus grahami | reverse complement strand
CTCTTTACCACATGCACTGGAATATGTATTATATTGAAAGTTACAAAAAAAGTCCCACAATGGGGAATGTCCAAGCACATTGAAGGAGGAAGTCTAGCCATATCTAGAGACCAGAAGATCACAGGTGGACTTTTTTCATGTTGCACCCAGAAATTCATGAAAATCACCTAGCAACACCCTAGCAACCACCCACAACAGCCCAGCACCAAAGCGACTTTTGGATGTCCAACCCTATTCACACTGTCCTCGGG
>NW_015520182.1:0-1766 GCF_001515645.1 Sinocyclocheilus grahami | reverse complement strand
AGGCTGTATTTATTTGAAGAAAAATACAGAAAAAAATAGCATTTTCTGAAATATTATTGCAATTTAAAATACCAGTTTTCTATTTGAATATACTTCAAACTATCATTTATTCCTGTGATACAGAGCTGAATTTTCAGCATCATTGCTCCTGTCTCATGATCCTTCAAAAATCATTCTAATATGCTGATTTATTATCAATGCTGGAAACAGTTGTGCTGATTAATATTTTTTGGGACATGTGATACTTTTTTCAGGATTCTTTGATAAATAAAATTTAAAAAAGAATAGTGTTTATTCAACATAGATGTTTTGTGTTACAAAATACACTACTGTTCAGAAGTTCGGGGTCAGTACATTTTTTCTTTCTTTTTTTTTTTTTAAGATATTGATACTTTTATTCAGCAAGGATGTGTTAAATGGATAAAAAGTGATAGTAAAGACTTATATTGTTAGAAAAGATTTCTATTTTGAATAAATGCTGTTCTTTTGAACTTTTTATTCATCAAAGAATTCTTAAAAAAGCATCACAGCTTCCAAAAAACAACAGTTTCAACACTGATAATAAATCACATATAATAATGATTTCTGAAGGATCATGTGAAACTGAAAACAGTGTCACAGAAATAAATTATATTTTAAAGTATATTGAAACAGGAAACCAATATTAGATATTGCAATAATATTTCACAATATTACTGTTTTTCTATATTTTTAATCAAATAAATACAGAATTGAATGGCAATGTATGTACTGCACACTTTCTCTCAATAACTAAATAAACGCTGAACAAAACTGATGAGGGTGAGATGAACCAGAGAAGATTTCCACATTAAAGATGATGGAGCCCCAGAGCACACGTATCTATCAAGTAGTTTGAAGGTTTTTACCAGCTGGAGCACACTTTTTCAGAAAGTTTGTTCTGGAAAGCTGTTCCGAGCTCCCGAAATGAACTTTATTTTGTTTGAAATGACATCACACCAGAAGTATATGGAGGCCTTCACTCTCTCTGTTGAGAAAGACAGATGCTCCAGCTGTTCAACTCCTTTCAGACGCACAGCTGGAGCTCTGCGGCTGTGTTTTTGAGCGCTCGCAGTGTCACAATGGACCTTTAAAGATGAAAATTAACAAATACTAACCAGAAGAGAACCAGTAAAAGGGTCATGTATTAATGTAGCAGCACGAGTAAAAAGCAGCTTCTTTAAGTGACTGTCTACTGCCTTACAAACAGGGGCGATTTTTAACGTATAATAATGTAACTTCTTGATAATTACATCATGCCATTTGTGTGCTTAATTTATGAGAGTGGTATATTTAATCTAAATGTGTAAATATAAAGCATTCTGTTTACTTCATCGCTATCGCATAGTAAAAGAGTCCTGAGAGTGTGGTGCTGCGCACATAATTGCACCGTTTACGGTTCGTAACGAGGTTTGTCCACCTTTTTCCTGCTCCCCATGATGCTTTGCGCTAATTATGGGAGTAACTTCCATTTACACTGTAAACAATCCGCAAAAGGTTTTTTCTATGAATGCAATAATAAGCATTTTCAAAAACTAGGTACAATGAGGTGACAGTATTTTACTCACCCTTCAACCATCGATTAAAAAATTACTTTAAACATACCATAAGTCCTAAAGATCCTCCTTCTATCCGCAGCAATATTACAGACGTTTTAAATATCATTATAGTAATATATGTCTATATTTCGTAAACAGCATCCATGTGAAAACAAACCTGGAAAGCGATGTGAGGATTTGGGGAGAAAA
>NW_015520181.1:1249-2635 GCF_001515645.1 Sinocyclocheilus grahami | reverse complement strand
AGAATGCGCCATCTAGAGTTTCATGACTGAACTATATATATTTAACCCTCTGTTTGCATAGAGTTTCATTCACTGGCATTCAAAACCAGCCATGTTTTTAAAATGTAGTCAATCTTGATAAAACAGTGATTTGATGCCAATTAATGTCAGTATTTAATAAAGATGTTGACAAAAAAACAAAATAAGGATGGATCTGAAACAGAAGCATGTACCACTATAGACGCTCTGGAGGATGAATTTGACCTTTAGCCTCAATGTCCCATCAAAAAGCCTCCTCAAAAGTCGTTGGCCTATCAGCAGAGGAGTAGTCATGCACAATCCACTGTAAACTCACTTTCAGGTCTGGCTACATGGTTTGATATTTATTTTTGCCCTTTTTTGCTGATTCATTGGTGAAATTTTTTTTAAAGTTATTAAATGTTAATGAAATGTTTTCTCTAGCTTTATATATATGTGTATATATATATGAACAAAGCCTTTATTCGTGGAATTGTATCGTTGTACAACAACAATAAAACAAATATTAAATAGGCCAATATACACCCATTTGATCAAGATTAACAAGATTTAGAAACATGATTGTTCGATTCTGAACGCTAGTGAAATATTTGGCTACATGATATTGATATTAATTTTGCTATTATTCTTTTATTATGACCCTTTTTGCCATTTCATAAATATATCTGTTAACTTTGGCCAAAAAGCCTACCCTATTCATCATTGTGACAACTTACCCCATATATTGTGACAATATGCCCCTGATATTGGTCAGCATTTTAAATGAACCGTATCTTGCTTTTCCTAGTCAATAAGATTCAATAACATTATAATATTCAAAAGTAGTAACATTTTTAAAGTTTGTGTCAATATCTCCCTGGAGAATATTTACTGCCATTAAAAAATGTGACAACTTGCCCCATATTTGGCTCATAAACAAAATTAGCAGGGTCATAATGTTGACAAGCAGTTTCAAAATAGCAGTTAAGCCATATATTCTTATGTAAAAGTATGTGCACTAATAATCCAACCAAGAACAATTGTGTATCGATTTTTTTTTACCATATAGCTACTGCAAGTTTAAAAACACTGAAACATTTATCACAGACTCTGACAAATTCTTACCCACTGCTTGTAGATGCACAGCGTTTGGTTGCTGTTTATTAGTCTGTGTGGCAGACTTTTCAGCAGAGTTTGTGTGCACCGGAGGGTGGCTGCTCTGCTCTGCTCTGATCTGCTCCACCGCCCACCTCGCCTCTCCAGTCCCAGCGTTTGGACGTCGACAGCAGCGGTCGGTGTTGGTTTTTCTCCGGGTTTCTGGTCTGACAGAAGTGACATCCGCGACTAAATTTACTGCTAATCTTCATGGGCAAGGTGTGGAGGCAGATG
>NW_015520181.1:0-1074 GCF_001515645.1 Sinocyclocheilus grahami | reverse complement strand
CTAAATTTACTGCTAATCTTCATGGGCAAGGTGTGGAGGCAGATGTACCCCCAATATACCTACTATTATTACCCCCCTTACCTGCAAGCCAAGGTACGAAAAGCAGTTTTACCTCATGCTTGATATCGCGTTTGTAAATCCGACTGCTGTGTGTCATGTTTTATTGGATATTGTGCGACATTTTAGGGAATGGGTTGATACTGTAGTCAGGCAGCGCTGCTGTAAGTTTGTAGCGTAGGCTACTTGAGGGGATTTTCGGGCGGACATTTTAAATCGTTTTTTTTTATATCAGATATAAACAGTAAATCCTGATATAACCTAATCGTCGCTGCTTTATATGCAGTGCTGGTTTAAACTCGTTGTGGTCGTCGTTTTTTGGCGTTATTAAATGCTTTGCTCGTGCTCTTGGCCAGTGAATTCCTGTGGCATGACATCGCGCGCTGGCTGAAGTCAATCTCAGTGAGCTCTAGTGTTGTTGTGATCGGTTCTCCTGTGAACTTGTTTATTTATCATACTAGTTTATCCACTTTTGAATTATTATATATATATATGTAGTTCAAAATAATCATAGTTTAATTGTAAGGAGACACTTTGTTGTTTATTTACACAGTCAAGTGGTTGACCGATATGCCCGATACTATAGTAGGCTAATGCCGATAGTACAATTACAAAAATCGAAATTGCTTATTAAACGAACACTTAGTATTCTATTTACTAAAAATTAGTGGTCTGACTTTTTTTGGAACATGCAGAATTCAGAGCAAGCCGAATGGCTGATATATTATAGATAATTCAATTTAATCATGGCGAATGAAATAAACTATGAGATAAAATGCTTATTATAAAAAAAATATATTGATTATTGAATGCATATTACTTATTAAATAAATACTTTTTGACACAATAGCTCTCTCTCTCTCTCAAATAGAAAAACAAAACTGAAAATGTTTTTATCCATTGACAAGGCTATTGTTAGATGTTGTTGAAGCTGAAACTGAAACGGAAACTTTCGTCAGCTACAGTCAAGTCATTAAAGGAACACTCCACTCTTTTTGAAAATAGGCTCATTTTCCA
>NW_015520180.1:0-2635 GCF_001515645.1 Sinocyclocheilus grahami | reverse complement strand
TATTTATGACGATATAGAAAATAAATATGGAACAACGTTTTATTGATGATTGCAGCTGGCTGGCCGCAGCATGTATTAGTGCAAACACAATGAAGGGCATTTTCCACCCTTTTCCAATGAGCTACTTTTATTGATGATAGACTATGTAATTCCAAGTAAATCTATTGTTATAAACTGGCAGAAGCAGCATTATAGTGCAATAGTAGTGGCCAGTGTTGGGCAAGTTACTTTAAAAAAGTAATTAGTTGTAGTTACTAGTTACCTCTCACAAATAGTAACTGATTTACATCATTATACAAGTAACCAATTACCAGGGAAAGTAACTATTGCGTTACTTAAAAAAAAGTTCAAATATATCAAATAACTTGGATGCCTCTAATATTAAATGTTAAATAAATGAAATGGACACTACATGGAATAAATTATTATTTTTAAACATTGTACACTAATACAAAACAACAATTTAAAAATACTTATTTAACACTGAACATTTTTTTACAAACCCGATTCCAAAAAAGTTGGGACACTGTACAAATTTAAAAACAGAATGCAGTGATGTGGAAGTTTCAAATTTCAATATTTTATTCAGAATACAACATAGATGACATATCAAATGTTTAAACTGAGAAAATGTATCATTTTAAGGGAAAAATAAGTTGATTTTAAATTTCATGGCATCAACACATCTCAAAAAAGTTGGGACAAGGCCATGTTTACCACTGTGTGGCATCCCCTCTTCTTTTTATAAGAGTCTGCAAACGTCTGGGGACTGAGGAGACAAGTTGCTCAAGTTTAGGAATAAGAATGTCCCATTCTTGTCTAATACAGGCTTCTAGTTGCTCAACTGTCTTAGGTCTTCTTTGTCGCATCTTCCTCTTTATGATGCGCCAAATGTTTTCTATGGGTGAAAGATCTGGACTGCAGGCTGGTCATTTCAGTACCCGGATCCTTCTTCTACGCAGCCATGATGTTGTATTTGATGCAGTATGTGGTCTGGCATTGTCATGTTGGAAAATGCAAGGTCTTCCCTGAAAGAGACGACGTCTGGATGGGAGCATATGTTGTTCTAGAACTTGGATATACCTTTCAGCATTGATGGTGCCTTTCCAGATGTGTAAGCTGCCCATGCCACATGCACTCATGCAACCCCATACCATCAGAGATGCAGGCTTCTGAACTGAGCGCTGATAACAACTTGGGTTGTCCTTGTCCTCTTTAGTCCGGATGACATGGCGTCCCAGTTTTCCAAAAAGAACTTCAAATTTTGATTTGTCTGACCACAGAACAGTTTTCCACAGTCCATTTTAAATGAGCCTTGGCCCAGAACAAACGCCTGCGCTTCTGGATCATGTTTAGGTATGGCTTCTTTTTTGACCTATAGAGTTTTAGCCGGCAACGGCGAATGGCACGGTGGATTGTGTTCACCGACAATGTTTTCTGGAAGTATTCCTGAGCCCATGTTGTGATTTTCATTACAGTAGCATTCCTGTATGTGATGCAGTGCCGTCTAAGGGCCCGAAGATCACGGGCCTCCAGTATGGTTTTCCGGCCTTGACCCTTACGCACAGAGATTGTTCCAGATTCTCTGAATCTTTGGACGATATAATGCACTGTAGATGATGATAACTTCAAACTCTCTGAGAAACTCCTTTCTGATATTGCTCCACTATTTTCCGCCGCAGCATTGGGGGAATTGGTGATCCTCTGCCCATCTTGACTTCTGAGAGACACTGCCACTCTGAGAGGCTCTTTTTATACCCAATCATGTTGCCAATTGACCTAATAAGTTGCAAATTGGTCCTCCAGCTGTTCCTTATATGTACATTTAACTTTTCCGGCCTCTTATTGCTACCTGTCCCAACTTTTTTGGAATGTGTAGCTCTCATGAAATCCAAAATGAGCCAATATTTGGCATGACATTTCAAAATGTCTCACTTTCAACATTTGATATATCTATATTCTGTTGTGAGTTTATGAGATTTGTAAATTATTCCATTCCTTTTTTACTCACAATTTGTACAGTGTCCCAACTTTTTTGGAATTGGGTTTGTATTTAAAATAATTTAAATTAAATATAAAATAATTAAATTATTTTTTTAATAATATATAACTATAAAAATCTACATAAAGTATAAATACAAATGTGTGTGTGTGGCACACACATATATACATATATGTACATACATAAAATGTAATTGATTTCTGTGATCAAATCTGAATTTTCAGCATCATTACTCCAGTCTTCAGTGTCACATGATCTTCAGAAATCATTCTAATATGCGGATTTGCTGCTGAAGAAACATTTCTGATTATTATCAATGTTGCAAACAGTTTTTTTGAACAATTTCATATTTTTAAAGAATTCACTGATGAAGAGGAAGTTCAAAAGAACAGCATTTATTTAAAATAGAAAGCATCTGTAACATTATAAATTAGTTTGAAAGTTTAGGGTCAGTAAGTATATATTTTTTAATTAACTTTTATTCAGCAAGGATACATTAAATTGATCAAAAGTGACAGTAAAGATGTTACCAAAGATTTCAATTTCCAATAAATGCTGTTCTTTTGAACTTTTTCTACTGATCAAATATTTTTTTATATACAAAACTGTGTGTATATATATATATATATATAT
>NW_015520179.1:1609-2636 GCF_001515645.1 Sinocyclocheilus grahami | reverse complement strand
CAAAATACTGTTCTTTTTAGCAGCATCATATGACCCCTTTAATGTCACTGAGGAATAAATCAAGAATGTAAATAAATTCATGCTGACATACCCAGTGGGGTCAGTGAGCCATGGTGGGAATACAGTTTCCTCTTTCTCAACACTAAAACATTTAATTAAATGAATTTGAGAGTAGTGTAGTAGTGATGCATTGTATGTTACCCAGCAACACATATCCTCCCTCCTCAGTGAAGTATGTCCCTGGTTCAGAGGGGCCCTCATAACAGGGTGTGACCCCAAAACTGTGGGAGGCAGAGGTGAGCCAGCGGCCATTCAGCTGGAGACTCCGCACACAGCCAGAAAAGCCAGACACAGACGTCCTCTACAGAAGTATGTATTTCATTAACAGTCAGTTTCATTAACATCATCACAAAATAAACTCAAACATGGTGATCAGGACCCAACACTAAGCATATAACACTAAAATAAATAAAAGGACATGTTATTAAAATATTGAGTTTTTTGTGATGTGAGTGCTATGACACTTGTGTAGACGCTGTCAAAATATTGATCTTTTAAGTAGGCTAATCTTGTGACTAAAAGGTGACATTGTATAATAAAACACTAATCTGAGAAGTGCAGAAACCTGGTTATCTCAGCTGGTAAAACATGTGACTTAATCTCAGGATTGTTAACTAAAACCATCTATTTTAAAACATTATACTTTTGCTCAAGATTTACCTACCCTTATGAAAAAGAAGTGCTGTATCTGCAGATGATATAATTTGAAAGAAATAAAAGGCCACTTCAATGTACTTAAAGAGAGTACACTTTCATGATCATGTTTCTTAACACACATAACTGATAACATAGCATAACTGACAGAAATGACATTAAAGTGTATTTTAGTTTACCATAAATGCCATTATATTCTATTTGCATGTAAGTTTATTCTTTTAAAGTATATTATTTCCATAATAAGTAGAGAAAATAAGTATGCATACAGTACTCTATTACTGAACAGTCAAGAGTGTGCTTGACAGCGAGG
>NW_015520179.1:0-1470 GCF_001515645.1 Sinocyclocheilus grahami | reverse complement strand
TGTTAATGCCAAGATATTTAGTGCACTACTGGTCATCTTTGGACTGTACTCAGTTTCAGTTAATTTTGTGATGATGATTACATGGATTATTCATTTTCAGATAGATCTGAATGATTTGCAGCACCTGAGGGAATAGGGCAGTTAATGAGGGATCACATTACCTGAATGTTTTTCTTGGCCTGATTAGGCGGCACCCCACCTACAAAGAGTGGATCTTGGACAAGCAGTGAGATGTTTCCGCCTGGAGCTCTGTCCTCTAGTACCGTAAGCCCGTCAATTATCAGTCTGCCAGTATTTATACTTCTGATAAAGATTATCTACAGAAGGAGAGAGAGATAAAGTGTCACAAAAAAGAACCACTCCTGTAATAGGCAAACTATTCAATAATTACTGCTTATTTGGGAAGAGGATTCTGTTACTTGAAACTAAAGACATCAAGACATCAGAACATCTCAGCATTCGAAGGTTGTGTTCTCAATTATATGCAATGTAAATGAAGCTTAAAAATTCTAGTGAGATGTCAATCTAAAGGTGAGTAATTTGGCCTCTGTAGAACTCTATATGCTTGGAAACAATCATTATCTGCACCAAAACTCAATAATTTGTTACAGCCAACATTATTAGTTTTTCACAAATTATATTAAAATTTTAATCTGATTCAAATATATTTATTTTCCCAAAGATGCAAACATTCATATGAAATAAAAACGATTATTTAGTATAATGATCATACATTTTTACACACTTTTCTTTAGACATAAGCCAAACTGTTACTTCATGTAGGTCAGTATAATTTTTTGTATTTACACCATAAAGCTAAATTAACTATAACATAATTTTGTTATTCAATGTTTAATTTAGTGTTCCTACTATAAATAAAGAGAACTTTGAAAGACCTTAATGTTTATTGTGATATCTTTTTAACATTAAATTTAATTAAATGAAATAACATTAAATAACATTTCTGCAGTCAGTATAACTAGCCAGTATGTGATATTTTCTCTTTCTCTCTCTCTCTCTCTATGGGGAGTGTTACGTATTTGCTAGGACAAACTGAAATCAGATTTAACTTACATCATGCCACTGTCCATCACTGTATTTCTCCTTGGATCTGATTCTGACTTGGTTCTGGCCCGAGCTGAATGTGAATACCAGCATTCCGTGAGTGAGGAACAGAGCCATGAAGTTCTCCTCAGACTCGTCAGCCAGGTAGAAGATAAGTCCGAATGCTGATTGAGTTTTCAACGATAGAGAAAAGTGAGATCTAAAAAAGATGGAAAAACAGAGAACACTGTTATGTTTCGCCAGGTGCGCCAGTACAATTAATGTGCAGGATCAAACAGAATTCATGACAAGCAGAAAGCTGAAAGCTGACTGTAGAGGAGAAATAAAGCATTAAAAAAATGCTAGCCATAAAGTCAATAAAGTTCCTAGCCATATCGGCCTAGAAAATCACAACTTTTCCTTTTC
>NW_015520178.1:1572-2636 GCF_001515645.1 Sinocyclocheilus grahami | reverse complement strand
GAGAAAGGAAAACTTGAAATTGCATCATATGACCCCTTTAATCTTTTAACGCTTTCTCTGTAAAATTGGCGGTTATGAATTATGCCTGAAATAAATATCAAATATTTATTTACGTTGAACTTACTATGTTGCAATTACTGTGAACTGATATGCCGAAAACAGCCAACAGTGATCAGTGATTTTTCTTCTTTTTCATTCCTTTTGTTTGTTTCAACTGCACTAGGATTACTATGTTTTAGCTGTGTTAATAAGTTTTTTTTTACTTTCAGACACATTCACAGCATTTTAAGGTATGTGTCATGAAGCAAGATTAGCAATGTCTTAATAGAGGTCTTCTGTCAGCTGTAAGGCTGGTATTGATCTATATTTCAGGACTCAATTCACTCTTAAATCAATTCCAGTCTGTTTCAGAAATGGCTTTGATTGTGATTGTGCTGCTTGCACTATCAGTGCTTGGTTTTGCACCATCTCTTGCTGGAGAGTGTGAGTGGGATGTGAGGCTCTGTAAAACCGAACCTGTTTCCACCGGAATGTGCAGTCTCGGGACTGGTGGCATGGATGTGCAAGATCTGGACCCTATGGAAATGCAGAAAAATGTAAGCTCACACTCTTGATATTATCCAAAAGATACAGTATGTCCATTAACATAAAATAAATCTTAATTTTAATATGTATTCATTGTGTAGTGAATGTTGTGTGTGCATTAAGTTTCATAATATTCTGTTGTGCCTCACAGATGGGATTTCCATATTACCTGAAGCTAGACCTGCTGTGTGGCTTTAAGGTAGTAAAATCCACTCCTATTTAGAGGTCTGATATATCAACTTTTTGAAATTGATAGCACTTGTAGATCTTTTTGGAACTGTTAGGTATCTTTTGGAATGAAAGGCAAAAGTTAGAAGCACACATCAAGCAAGAAAAATAAGTTAAAATACAAAAATTAGATGGATAGGACTGTTTTTCAAGACTGTTTTTTTTTCTATTATCCAAACCTGATGTGCAGCTGTGTATATTACTATTGTTACATTTATTGGGTGTCTCAGGAGTCTTCAGGCAGAGCCATG
>NW_015520178.1:0-414 GCF_001515645.1 Sinocyclocheilus grahami | reverse complement strand
TTTTATTCTGTGTGAATGCAAAACTTAGACAGTTTTTTTACTGTGTTTATTATAAATTAGTTATCCTTGTACCTAATTATTTTTTATATGTTCATAATCTTTAATCAAAAACATAAACCTCTGGGCTGGGCAATTATCCCTACCCTCCAGCAACCTGTCAACTCACATGAGATCTCAGCAATTATGCCCAAAAGGTACTTCGGTTTTTGCACGTATGCTGGGGTATGTGTACAGTGTGTGTGACACAAATTTCATCATCAGAACAGCACACGTGTCACTGAACGTGCACAGCCCAATTTTCCTAATTGCAAACAAAAACAATCTATTCAATTCCAGTTAGACAAAATCAAGTCCTGCCCTACATTTTTTCTCCTTCGAAAAGCTGTTTAACGTGTATATACGTCACAATAGAGG
>NW_015520177.1:21335-22438 GCF_001515645.1 Sinocyclocheilus grahami | reverse complement strand
GTGTGTGTGTGTGTGTGTGTGTCTGTGTGTGAGAGTGTGTGTGATGACTTTATTGCTTCCCGTTGACAGATTAGATATCATTTTATTTATTACTTTGTCTTTATAGTAAACAAATAGCTTTTTTGCACATCTTTTCCTAAATATCCCTGTCATTAATGCTTTTTACTGCATTCCATTTACCGTGGTAGTACCATGGTACAGTGAAGATGTTAGATGTAAACACCGTGGTGTTTATTTTTTAAAATACCATTGAATCAACACCACTATGTTTTTGGACGGGTACCATGGTAGAGCATTGGGCTACCATGAAATACTCTGGTGCATGTTAAAGTACCATGGTATTATCTGATACTACCACAGTTAAATACAATGGTAAAATGCCATCTACCGTGGCTGTACCATGTTTTTATTTCACCAGTTTTTATATACCACGGTGATCATAGGAATGTTGTTTTTGACATGTAGGCCTATCATGACTGTGTGTTTGGACATGCCATGGTGAATTATTGTATTACCATGGTGCATATATAATATTGTATATGTATATGGTAATATATGACAAGGTACATATCTGAACACCATGTTTTTTATTGTATTTACAATGTCAGCCTCCTTAAAAACCTCCAAACTCCTAAAAAAAAAAATTGCCATGCAGTGTAATATAATATCAGCTTTTTATGTGGACTTGTGTCTTTGTGTTGGCTATTATTAGAGTCGTTAAGCCGGTATTGTACCTGGATCGCGTCACTCATGTTATTGTAAAGGAATTACTGGGCTAGTTTTAGACTAGAGCTGATTTCCCTAACTCACATTTTCCAATGAGTTCCAATTTACATTGAGCCATTTAATGGAAAATATTCCTGTTAATGTACCAGTTCACTCCAGCTGTTCTTATACCAGTGTAGCATGAATGGTGTAGCCCTCATCTGCAATTGTGACATAAACAAACCAATCCACATCGCCTTTATGCTCTAAATTCCTAACTATCATCAAGGTGTGAGTTTTCCATTCACTCGGGCAGTTGGAATGCAATTGAACTTCTTTCTTGGCCAAATTGCATTGTCTTCAGTGATGGTCCTAAATGTCATTTGGAGCAGGAATGT
>NW_015520177.1:19802-20422 GCF_001515645.1 Sinocyclocheilus grahami | reverse complement strand
CCCCGTCCACAAGTGGCAAGCTGTGTTTGCCCACAGGGATTGGTGTTGGCTCTTGAACGGACATCATGGCTCTAGATGTCATGGCCTAAACCTTATTCTACGCCTCTCTTTGAAGATGTTAGCTCAGGTTTCATGGTTACACCAATTTTTAAGAGTCTGGCTTTTGGTTCTTTTGAGTTTCTTTTGCAATTCATCTCGAGTTTTGAGACCAAGATTTGGTGTATTTTGAGAGATGGATATGAACTTTGGATTTTATGTAGTTTCTATGTTTAGATTTTATTTATTATTTCTTTTTAGAGGTTTGGGACAACTTAGTGTGGTTTGTTGTTGGTTAAATGGTGTTAGCTCAAGCTCAAGTTTTCGTGTGGTTTAACACCACTGTTTTTTCAGCAAACCCACTCGGCTCATTTATCACACTTTGATGAAGGACCTTCTATTCTCTACTTGTGGTTTGACCATGTTCTCACTGCTTCTGCTCAAGTCTATTCATTTTGCAAGCTGAGTAACACACGACTTGCTCAACTAGTGAATTCTAACGGAGGCTTTCTTGAAAATGATCTATGGTTTCCTGGTGTGCAGCGTTGACACAATTCAACCCGTCGATCTCTGATTTACATGTT
>NW_015520177.1:0-660 GCF_001515645.1 Sinocyclocheilus grahami | reverse complement strand
TCTGGGCTAATTTTGTTTCCCAATGGAATTGAATTAGCTTCTCCGGACCTTGTGAAGAAAACTATGGGCCCTGACCGCTTATCGTTCACATAGATAACCGGTAAAGGACGTTGAGTTACACTTGAGGTCTTGCACAACAGCTTTTGAGCATCGCTCCTACATAAGAAACTTTGTTTGGATAGAATTGAGGTCATTTTAGAAGGTCGGTTGGGTTCCCCTGAGTAAGATTGGACCACTCCTTGTAAATTTTAATGTGGCTTCCAGATTTGGCGCGTTAAAGTCTTTCTGCTTCTTAGTGCATCAATTCAAAGCAACATTCTTGATTCTTCGTTAACACGTTGCCCGCGAAAGTCAAGCAAACGTTCAAGGTTCTCAACGTTCCAGTCCCCAGCATTTCACACTGATTTGGTGAAATCCACATTGAGGAACCCATAACACATTGGTGGCCTCAACCTTTAGCACCTTTACTGAAAAAAACAATACTTGCATGAAGTACTTCCCCAAACGAAGTTCCCCTAAGCTATTAATAACCACACCAAAAGAACAAAATATGATCAGTTTCATGTGATTCCTGTCCTATCCTTAGACTGAGGAAGTGAGACTGATGCATTCAGGTCATGTGACTTGCACAAATGTCCTCTGTGTCGTAGGTTTGGCCCC
>NW_015520176.1:2010-2636 GCF_001515645.1 Sinocyclocheilus grahami | reverse complement strand
GTGACATGTGAAGAAAACCATTTCTATATTCTCAAGCTGCCAAATATGCTCTATGTTAATTAATAGTCTCTATTTAGGGTACATAAAAATCTAATGAATATTAAAAACAGACATTTTAATTTGACTTCACAATGAACTCAAATGTTTTCCTCTTTCCTACAAAAATACCATCAAATTTAGCAAATCTTAAATTTTCTCAGTTATTATACATAACAAAATTGTCTTAGCATTCAGATATCCACATTGTTGATGCAAAGATTTTTAAGATTAATTTCATATATAAATATGGAAAAATAACTTTGGTTTTGATTTAAGATATTTATTAGAAATGGCACATGTTAAAATGTCATTTCCCCCACATCAAAGCATGATAAAATAAACAGAAAATAATGAATTTTCACTATTTTTTTTCCTGACATAATTTCAGTGCAATTCTATTTAATATGCATTCTTTATTAAATAAATGTTACTGTTTAATTCCATCAAGTCATGTTTATTTATAAAGTTAATTTAAAAAACAGAATTTATTCAAATATAAGACATGATCTAACATTTGTCATTTATGTTTCTCTATAACATAAATGTTTTTGTGTGTGTGTGTGTGTGTGTGTGTGTGTGTGTGTGTG
>NW_015520176.1:0-535 GCF_001515645.1 Sinocyclocheilus grahami | reverse complement strand
GTAATGTGAGTTTTTAGCATCCTACTAAAAAACTAAGACCCATTTTTATTGCAGAACTTAGACAGGGCTTTTATTAACATGAAGCATGCAAAGGTTCTCCATGCACATAGAAAATGACCATGCTGTGTACAATACATATATGTTACATACTATGAGTATGATAGCATGCCATTCCAATCACAATCTGATATTGCTGTGGCTGAATGCTCTGCAGTTCTCCGTCTGCATTGAATATGAAGGAAATGTAGTGCGATGAATCTCTGGACACGATTAAAACAGGCACACAAGATCTGGCTGCTCAGAATCATTTAAATATGATCAGAATCTCCTCTGTATAGGATCGGAGCTGCAGTGACATGAAAGATCTGAGTCCATGTGTTTCCGTTTACAGAACCCAGTAAATCAGAGATGAAAAGGCCTTCGCTCGAATCAAATCATATATTAATCTAGTCTTCCAGGACGGACACGCTTTGTTGAGCTGAGCAGTTTGAGGCATCATTGTGTGCTAGAAGTTTCCATCGAGTCGAAAAGACAC
>NW_015520175.1:1816-2637 GCF_001515645.1 Sinocyclocheilus grahami | reverse complement strand
GAAATCATTTTAATATGCTGATTTGTTGCTCAAGAAACATTTATTTTTTAGTATTTTAGTGGAAAGCATGATATACCTGTAAGTACTTCTAATGAACAGAAGGTTCAAAAGAACAGCATTCATGTGAAATAGACATTTTGTAACAATGTAAAAGTCCTGGCTGTCACTTTTGATCAATTTAATGAATCCTTACTGAACAAAAGTAAAACAATAAATAAAATAAATACATTTTGTTGACCCTAAACTTTCAAACAGTCATAGATATGTAGTAAAAAACAGAAAAAAGGTACTAATAATGACTCTGCAGCAGAGCAAATAACAAAGAATAATAAATAAATAAAAATCTACAGAAAAGCAGAAATAATGACCATGACTCTCCATTAGCTGGTGTGCAAGTTTTTAAAGTTGGGTGCACACTTTTTTTTTTTCTGTCCTTGACTGTTGCTTGTTAGATTGTACACAAAACCCAAAGAGGCATCTTGGGTAAAACCAAAGGCAGACAGTAGAACATCGATGGTCTTTTAAGTCAGACTGTAAGATATATATCATAACTAAGATTTTCATGACTGACAGTGTAGACTGTCCATTTTAAGTTACCAGTTGATGGCCAGTCTGCTGTCCTAATTTACACATGAAACTGAAATACTGCGGCACAAACCCAAGTAAGTCGGTCTAAAGCCTGGAGTCAGATGTGGCTGGGCAAAAGCAGTCTACATGGTTCTTTACTAGACAGCTGTCAGAACAAACACACTGCAGGACTGTGACCCACAATTAATGACATAGTACTTTTAAGGTCAAGATAAATCGCTATGGAATTTAAT
>NW_015520175.1:0-932 GCF_001515645.1 Sinocyclocheilus grahami | reverse complement strand
AAAAAAAACTGCAATGCCACTAACCTAACATTTTTCAGTAGCAACACTTCAGCTCAGCAATTTTCAAATCAGAGCAGCTTTTTCAGTAAACAGTTACTATTTCAAGCAATTAATCGCATGAGAAAATTTCATTATTTTGAATTGATTTTTAAAATATACTAAACATTACATAAATATTCACCAATAACATAAATATTAGTTAAAGGCACAATAAGTAATTTTCGTCGCTAGAGGGCACGTACTCAAAATAAACAAAGAGACAAAGGCGTAGTTTGATGACGTGACTGAGTGTGGAATCGTGGGAGTTGTCGTCTTCATCCCCACAGCCGATGCAATCCGACGGGACTCGGGCAGAAATCATGTTCATGGATGAGCTAATGATTTATTAACATGGTAGAATGAAGCAGGGTGAGGCTGAAAGCCGTCGAAGCGAAACAAGGCCGCTGAACGAGCGTGACACATGTACGGCTCGAAAGCAGCGGAGCTTTTATTATGCCACAGTCGACCGCTTCCGCTTCTTCCGGTCGTGAGTATGTGGGGTAAAGCAGCACTGTTTTATCATACTAGATACATTTGGAAGTTCTGTTATAATGCTACTCTGTGCAATCGTCACCGGTCTATTAAAACGCACAACATATTAAAGCATCTTTGGTGTTTCCATGTTACCAAAAACAAAACCGGAAATTGAGGGGTTATGACATCATTGGCAGGCGACACAATGACACTATGGACACGCTCCGTGTCACTAGTTAAAATTGCTTATTTCTCTGGATTTATACATTCTTCGAAAAATTTAGGATAATGCAAGTACACAAGTCAGCAAAATATATAACACCGTTCTAGTGGTTTTTGGATATTTTAATAAAAATATTGTGCCTTTAAATAGGAATATTTATCAGTAAATTTTTGACACATTTAATAACTTAATTATA
>NW_015520174.1:2099-2637 GCF_001515645.1 Sinocyclocheilus grahami | reverse complement strand
TTTTTTTTTTAATTTTCCACGAAAGAAAGAAAATCAAACAGGTTTGAGAAGACATGAGGGTGAGTAAATGACTAAATTTTCATTTTTGAGTGAACTGTCCCTTTACAAAGTGTTTGAAATGCGATTTGAACCTTGAAACCATTAAGTCACGTGTTCAGCGAGCAGTAGAAAATCTGCAGTGGTTTGCTGTGTTTGGCAGCTGCCCAACAGGTCTTGTTTCGTCTGTGCTTTGGCTGTGTGATTCTAAGTCTTGGAGAGAGGGGGAAACCCTTCAGCAAGGCTCAGAGGAGGCCTGGTGCAAGGGTTGGACTGCACTATTTAGGATCCCCTCCCATATATTGACACTGACCTCATGAGGTCTTCATTTCTCAAGAAAATGTCATCTTTACCAAGAACTGGAAAAGCCTTCATCTGACACCTAAAGCATTACATTAAAACTTGCCCATCTCTGTAAACAGACACTAGAGTATAGAAAAAATAAATACTGATCCAAGTGACCTTGAAATTAGAGGGAGATTCTTAAAATGTGCTATAAAGA
>NW_015520174.1:0-1433 GCF_001515645.1 Sinocyclocheilus grahami | reverse complement strand
AATCTCTTTTCCATAAACATCTCTGTGATAGCTGGACAGGGTGAGGGAGACTTAGGGCTGGTAAGGGAGCAGTTCTCTGGCCCTCACATGATTTAAAATCACCAAGAGTCATGGCCTGATTCATCTCTGTCTCTCTCAGCCAGGTTCAGGCTACAAGGCAGCCTCAGTTATTTTAGTGTACTAACAGGCATGTCACAAGGACTGGTCTGGTTTGAGGAGTGAAATATCCCTTCAAGTGTTTCTAATATTGATGTTCTGCACCACCCAGGCACATTACATAAGGCTCTTTACTCACTATCACACATTTTACAAGAAAAGCTTTTACATGGACACTTAAAATCAATTTAATAGCATATCTATCTGTAAACCACAAGGATGGTGATTTGAGGGCAGAACTGGCGTTCAGGGACTCTGGGGAGTTAGAAAGATCGCCATTGATGTTAACTGCCTACTAGTGCACTTCGTAACTCTGTCATCAGAAATTGAGTGATAAACATTCTCATGCTCTCTTCCTGCTAATTTCACCTTCCTCCGTTCACTCATAAAATTTATCTGGGCTGATCTGCCGCTTTGGTGAAGTCCAGATGCTTGTGGGACCCCAGGCTCAGCCATTGTGATGAGGTTATGGGGGAAAAGCTCCCTCGGGTCTCAGAAAGGACAGCAGCCACTGAGAGGCCTCTAGCCCCGTGGCACACATGTGAGGGGCCTCAATCACAGGGCCGAATTCTGCTCACAGGGGGACACTAAACGGGGAGGGTGTGTGTGTGTTTTAGCAGGGATTTTATATGGGAACTGAAGGTTCTGACGCTCCATATCCACGATCAAACAGTGAAATAAAATGGTGAGAGATGTGCTAAAATTTTAAATGTGAGGAGCACATTTTAGTGAATCACAAAAATGCACCACCAACTTGATTAAATGCACAACACTGGACACATTCCCATTCTGTGTGACTACTACTGAAAGTAGTATTGCAAAAAATAAAAATAATATTATCAAAGTAATAATTGTATTTAAATAAATAAATGTATAAATTCGCTGTATAAAATGTTGCTTTGAATAAAAGCGTTTGCTAAATGACTAAAAGTAAATATGTAAATAAGTAATCAATCAATCAAACACTGCTGTTCAGAAGTTTGAGGTCGGTTTTTGAAAGTCACCAATGCTCACCAATGTTGCATTTATCTGATAAAAAAATACAGGATAAATACAGTATACTAGTGTTGTGAAATATAATTACAATTTATTAAAATAATATTTTAAATATTTTTAAATGTAATTTATTTCTGTGATAGCAATTTTCAGTATCAACATTCCAGTATTAAGTATCACATGACCCTTCAGAAATCATTCTATTATGCTGATTTGGTGCTAAAGAAACATTACTCATTATTATCAATATTGAAAACAGTTGTGCTGCTTCATATTTTTGT
>NW_015520173.1:2156-2637 GCF_001515645.1 Sinocyclocheilus grahami | reverse complement strand
AAATCAGGAAGGGGGCCAACACTTTTTCACACCACTGTAGATGATTACACATCTCTCCAATCTCTTTGTGACCTTTCCCCTCCTCTTTTCCATCTCTTTCTTACTTTTCCAATCCGTTTCTCTTTTACTCTCCATTACTTTGCATGGCAATCAGTGTGAGCTAACTGCAGGCTCTCTCTCACACAGTCGGGCCCTCCTACCTTGCTTTCTTTTTGTGCCTTCTTCCATAGGGACCCCCATCTGTCCCTCCTCTTCAGCCATTGTGGGGGCTCAAAGCCGGGCCACCTCCACAATGCAGTGGGCGTGTAGAGGGGGGATGCAGGGTAAATATGACAGCATCCCCATCCTATTAGAAGCTCTTTAACTTTGACAACCCAGCACTCTCACAAAGCTGAGGAGACGAGTCTCGCCTCACAATGTCACTTTAATGGCTTGTTCCACCCTTCTGTGAACTCTAACCTCCCTTTACCTTTCCTCTGCT
>NW_015520173.1:0-468 GCF_001515645.1 Sinocyclocheilus grahami | reverse complement strand
CCCTGTTCTCCAGCCTATCCAATGGGTTTGTGCTAGTGTGTGTGATGTGACTCATGAGGAGGAGGATCACAGCATTAGCTGAAGCTTAAAGGCAGGGGATTACGGCAGCACAGACACTGATTAAAGCCTTCCAGCCTCCTATGGCCCCATTAATACAATCTTAATCACAATGCTTTATCCCCATCTCCCCCCTATGGATCAGGACCTTTCATTTAGTGGGAGACTGCGTTGTTTGGTCAATGGATTTGTGCCAGAGAGACAAAAAAATTGGGGAGGAGTGAAAGAGGTTTCAGACTGCACTTTAATGTCCCATCATCCACTACTCCTATCTAACTTGCTTTGAAAAATCACAACTCCAAACAACATATATAATTACCTCATGCAGAAAAGGAAGATGTGCTATTGCCCCAAAAAGTATTTAAACACTGTATAGCCACACTTTAAGAAATATTGGATTAAATGACCTGC
>NW_015520172.1:1579-2637 GCF_001515645.1 Sinocyclocheilus grahami | reverse complement strand
GGTGATTCAGCCAAATAACAACACAGCTGGATTAGAACGAGAGGCACAAAGCGCTCCAAACCAGATCCTGTGACAAAAAAAACTTCTGCATCGTATTAAATCCAGAATGTTCTGATCTGCAGATTCCCAAACATGCAAAATTCCATTCTGCCTCATGGAATTATAACGCTGCCACTTGGTTCAGGTTGTTTGCCTTTATAATAAACACGCTCATCTTATTTTGATTGCTTTGTTGATAGCTTATGGTAGGTGTGTTTGGGCCTTTTTGTTGCATGGTGCAAAGCATCTGCCTCAGCATTTCCATCAATCTCTGACGGGACAGTTTTAATTAGTTGTTGAGACTAAAATCAGTGAGCAAGATTATAAAATCACGCATATAGATACAAAGCAACAAATCTAACAAATGAGACTGAAAATACAACATCTTTTAATAGGCTAATATGTGACTGGAGGCATCTCATGAGTGTACATCAATTAAATGAATACAAAGATTACTCAGTGCACCTTTAATTTAAATGCTGATGTGTTTATTAAGGTGATGAATAAACAAAGGCTAGCCATATGACAACATCATTACTCTGTTTTTACAATCATAATAAGGTTTGCAGCTCCAGAGGACACTTTACTCTTACAGATTCAAAGCAATGGATTTAAACTAGATATACATTTTCAGAAGAAAATGTGAGAGCTGATTTGCCATGCAAAACTCACCACTATGTTGCTAGCGTGTTCTGGACTTGTCTTTCACTAGGTGGATTTATACAAGTTTTGCGATATTCCATGATATTCTAGTCTCTACATATGGCTTGAGTCCCTCTTTTGATGATTTTTCCACCCATTTTTTTGTCTAACGACATGTAAATCGTTAGTCTGACTGTTTAGAAAATAAATAGCAAACCTCTCCTCAACAAGACACATGATTTGACGTATCATTCACATCCATAACACAAATAATATGAGCAATAATAGCTATGCTTGTCTTAGAATATACAGTCTGTGTGAAAGAATCTGTCTGTCTGCCCATCCACCCATACTTTAATCCAGAAGATTTTTCTCAA
>NW_015520172.1:0-906 GCF_001515645.1 Sinocyclocheilus grahami | reverse complement strand
TTCATTTACTGTAGAAAGCCACTGCACAAATGTGCTTTTTGCATGCACTGTAATTAATTTACTACAAAAATGTCCAATAACAGGGGGGTCACTAAGACAAAGTTAGTAGTATTTGGCTGCTCATATGATCTTCTTATGTTGGTTCTCATGAGACTGAAAAATACAATAACTTTTAATAGGCTAATATGACTGGAATCTTCCTCTAATGAGAGTATATTATTTCAAACAAATGAAGAGAAACATTTTATGAAAAATTACTCAAGTGTACCTATAATTTCGATTTTGATAAATAGGCAAAACTATGCTGGCTATATAAAAAATAAATCAATGAATGCCTAACAACTAATGCCAACATCATTATTCTTTTTTTTCTTTTTTTACAATCATAATAAGGTTTGTGGTTCCAGAGGTGCTCATTACTGACATTCATATCCTCCTTCGCATTAATAAGTATGAGGGGCCCCCCTCTGTAGCCCATCTTAGTGGTCATCATCAGTGTACTATATTCACAGTCTTCTAAGGGAGAGTTAATCCATCTCTGCTGCATTGATGCTGCGACTCTGCAGAGGGAAACAGAGTCACTTGGGAATGTCTGTCTGGGGCCGTACCGGCTCTACTGCCACAGAATGGGGTACCAAAGGGACACCAATTAACTGAGTCTCAGATGAGAAAGAAAAGAGAGCAGGATAGAAAGAAGGTGAAAAAGGGTTACAGTGAGACTTTTCACTGTCATGCGCTGCCATTAGTCAAGTGAAGCCCACCGGCAAGTGTTCTATGGCTGTGATTTGTTGTTCAGACCATATAGTATGGCGTGCATATCTCAACAGCTTAATTGCTTGTATTGCTGCATGTATCGCCCAACTCTAATCTGCTAAATGCAACTATAAGGCATGAAGATATTAAGAT
>NW_015520171.1:2020-2637 GCF_001515645.1 Sinocyclocheilus grahami | reverse complement strand
TTTTTTTTTGGTTTTGCTCCTGGTTCTGCTTTTCAGGTTTCATGTAATTCTGTGTGGTCAAGTGCTGATACTGCCCTCCACCTCCACCTCCATCTTCAGTTTGGTTTTCAGATCTTCTTTCACTGTGGAAGGTTTAAAGGGTTTTTGAGTGAGCATTGGTGTCGTTTCTCCCACTAGTTTAAGCCCTTTTCTCAGTTTGACATCCTGGAGATTGAGGAAGACGTTTAGATGTTCTACATTCACTTCTGAGCATGAAGGCTCTAAACTATAGGCACCAAGACATAACATACTGTTCCTTAGTTATCCTAAAATGATCTTATAAATTAATACCAGTATATTATCAGTTTATAAATCGTTATTGTTATTAATATCTGAAATAATTTAGACAAACAGAAGAGTGAATGAAGGTATTAAAGCACACAATATTATTCAACTATAGTATTATTTAACTTCATTTAAATATATGGCATACAATTGCATTTTAACATTTAGGTTAAGGTGACACTTTTATTATTTATTATATTTTTATATATTTTATTATTTATTATATTCATTAATGACCATACATTATCATATACACTCTAAAAAAAATGCTGGGTTGTTTCAACCCAACTTTG
>NW_015520171.1:0-586 GCF_001515645.1 Sinocyclocheilus grahami | reverse complement strand
TGTAGAACTATTTACTGGCTGTTTCCTCTGACATAGCAATGAGTGTAAAACACGTTCACAATGCTTATCAGACCAGAAATACTTGACTGACGTAGCCTTATTTAGTTTTCTAAGCATCAGTATTAATATAGGCCAAGCAAAAAGGAATGCAGAATGGCTTGCCATCATTGTGGTCTGTCATGCAGCCTCACAACAAGAGCTCTTCTCACTTAAGTTCACACTTCCTGTACCTCAGGAAGAGTGTTGTGCCATAATACAGCAACCTCTGCATATATAGCAGTACTTACACAACTGTTCACATTGGTACAAGTTTCATTCCATTTTATTTGACTGTTTCATTTTGTTAATAATATCAGGTGAACTTAATACATTTTTAATGTAACAATTATTCTTGCTCTTTTGTGGTTTGTACTGAGTAGATTGTGACTGTGGTGAACGTGGTCTTATCTTGAGAGGTGTCCTGTGGTCATTGTGTCAAGTTACTTACAGTAATACAGTTAGAACCTGAACAAAGCTGAGCAAACATGTAGTTAATGGAATACTTCCATTATTTACTCACCTTCACGTCGATCGTTCCAAACCTGTA
>NW_015520170.1:1664-2637 GCF_001515645.1 Sinocyclocheilus grahami | reverse complement strand
AAAAAAACTTTATTGGAATATAATTTGGCAAGATAGGTTTTTTTAAACAGTATAAATGTAGAAGGTCTTGGCAAAATATTCCAGTTCTAATCCTCCTAATGTTCCATAGATAAAATGTCTCAATTGGCTATGACTTTTTGTAAACTGTGAAGAATTACCTGACACATCTAATTCCTATTTTTTTCTTGAGATGCAAACAAATCTAACCCTTTCAAGTACAGAAAAATAAATCTCTCTGATCTAGGAATTTTAATTCAGTTCTGTAACTAATTTGCATTTATACACTGAGGAGTAACTGCGTTCATCTAAAAAAATGAATATGCAAATATATTCTAAAAACAGGGTCATCTTTACTGCCTTCACCAGCATATTAAAGTACTCTGAGAGATGCATATTAATGTCAGCACAAAATCTAATATAAAAGCAAATGCTCTCAACACACTGTCAAAACAAACAGCAAACACACACATACATACACAGATTGGCAGCTGGTATTTAGGCTGTCCACAGAAAAAAAAATACATCCAAAAAACCAATTGTCACCCACTGAACACTCTTAAGTTTGTCTAAGTATATAGATAAAGGAAAGACAAACAGAACAACCCAAGGGAAGGTCTTTATAGAAGGCAACAAATCTCAGCTAATACAAGAGATTGTTTTGAACACATCCTGTGCCTGGTAAACCTCAGCAGGGTTGCATCTCTGGATTCCTTTTGGCCTTGCGGTGGTTCGCTGTCAGGGTTAGCAGACTGTCCAGGCGAATCAGCTCCTTGCCCAGCTCAGTGTACAGGCCGCTGCCGAACATTTGGTTAGTGGTGTTTGGGACTCTATCTGAGTATAAAGAGACAGAGCTGGGGAGAGGTGTTTCTGTACGCGGATGACCCTGTGAGAGTGCCAAGGGAAATGCAACTAAATTAACATATAGGCCTAATAATGCAGCTTGAGGTACTCCATCATAAAAACATGAAAAATA
>NW_015520170.1:0-1331 GCF_001515645.1 Sinocyclocheilus grahami | reverse complement strand
AACAGTAATATTCTGAATTATCATTACAATTTGTTTTTGAATATTACAACTGATTTAATATAACTTAAAATGTAATTCATTCCTGTGATGGCAAAGCTGAATTTTCATCATTACTCCAGTCTTCAGCATCACATGATCCTTCCAAATCATTTTAATATACTGATTTGGTGCTCTAGAAATGAATCTTTGATGAATAAACAGTTCACAAGAACAGAATTTATTTGAATTGTAAATCTTTTGTAACCATACATTTTTACTGTCACTTTTGATAAATTTAATGCATCCTTGCTGAGAAAAAAAATGTTTTAATTATTTTTTTTTTAATCGGACTGATCCCAAACCTTTAAACAGCATTGTATATTTGCATTATATGTTAATTACATTTTAACAATACAGCAAGAAAACTTATGAGTAACAGTTCTGAGTTCTGAGTCATTGGCAAATTGTCATCACTGATAAAAGGGTTTCTTACCAGTTGGTCAAAGTTCCTCAGGAAACTCCAGTTCTTCTTCCTGTGATAAAACAACCATGAAGTATTTTACATCATGATATTTCTCCAGACCATACGATGCAATTAATTATTTAGAAGCGAAATTGTGATTTTTTTTATTATATGATGGTGGTTTTGTGTACAGTAACCACGGCTATATAGCCTAGTTGTAGTTGTTGAAGAACAAGAGATGAGTAGCCGTAACGTACACCGTCCAGGGGGCGCCTGGTCAACCACAATCCATCCCGTATCAAATAACGGGTCAAACAATGCCACATTTAAGAGGTGAAAGAAAAGATTAGTAACGTAACTCCAGAGAAAGTGAGAAACAAACCGGCAAATCCACGACATGTCTAAGAAAGTGAATACCATTTTCTTACCATATCGCTTTCTTACCATTCTTTCACACCGGTTCGCTCTGCGAGCACAAACTCTCTCCAAACCTGGTCCTGCTTTACCGGATCTCGGGTATCATCGTCTTGCGCCGGTTTCTCACCGGTGTTTCGTGTCCTACCCGCTGAATGCTTGAACACTGAGACCGAGGACTGAGAGGCGAGAGGACCATTGGGTCGGTCCGGTAAACGGTACCCAGCTGAAGTGGCGCGCAGCAAGTTTCCTTTCCTATCCATCACTTAGTCCTTGAGCTCGTCAGTCAAACACAAATATATTTTAAGCCAATGTAAAGTCCATTTTTACCTATTTAGCCACCTGACTTAAACTGCTGCCTCAATGTAAGGGATTTTCTTTTTAGCAAACCTCTCTGTCTTGCTCTAAAGTGGATGGACGTGTCGCGCGCGCCAGTTTCAGAAATCACAACACGAGAGCTGCTGCTGCTGCTGCT
>NW_015520169.1:2244-2637 GCF_001515645.1 Sinocyclocheilus grahami | reverse complement strand
TGTGGGTCCAGCAGACCTGGAAATGTGGACTGGAGACGCATTTGGACAGCTGTCTGAATAAGGGCTCCATGACTTTAACAAACTCTGACGGCTCAATGACGTCCAGAATCTCTTCCAGCTCGTTCAGAAACATCACCTCCTTTGGACTGTGAGTCTTTGGCCAGTATTTCAGAAGAGCCATCACCACCTGAAACCAACAAAACACTCCTCAGCAACTACACTCGCGCTCTGAAGTCTGGAATAATTCAGATTTGTAATGTTTTACAAGTCTCTTCTGCTCACCGAGGCTGCGTTTACTTGATTCAAAAATACAGTAAAAATTGTGAAATAGTTTTGCAATGTAAAACGGCTGTTTTCTGTGTGAATATCTGTTAAACTGTAATTTATTTCTGT
>NW_015520169.1:0-1507 GCF_001515645.1 Sinocyclocheilus grahami | reverse complement strand
ATTCTGCATGAATTACCTTTTAGTCTCATTAAGCAAAATCTTCATTCAGAAACATATGAATTACAAATACCAAGTGTGAATTTTGGGGGAAAATGTGTAAAATTATCATAAAATAATGTCCTAATTTAAAATGTAAACTCTTAATGATCTCCCTCTCTCTCTATATATATATATATATATTGGTCAAAGACGAAAAAGGGTTTAGGCATGCCCCCCCCCCCTAAAAAATAAACAAATTTCTGTTTAATTTAATTGCAATTTTGTTTTTCCGAGCAAAAATTAAATATCATACATTTTTACATCAACATACAAGAGACCCCCTCAAATGTCATTCAGTGTAACAATCTTGTCAGGCATATTTACAATAAAAATCAATTTATGACATATTTTAAAATACTAATTAGTTGTAATTTTACATTTTTAAAAGTTGCCACTATCCTAGATTTTGCCCATTTGTCAGTAAAAATGTTTTACTCATTTAAAACACAATAAAATTTAATATGCTCTCTTATTCTTTTATATATTTTAATATGCACACGCCAGAATAAGCATTTTGTTTGAATTTTTACATAACTATAAGTGTTACACTGAATGAGAATGTAACATTATTTCAACCAAATTGTGATATTTTATTCTTCAAAAACTGATTTGAAACCTTACCTTACATTTAATGTGCTTTCTATGGACATAAACTCACTTTTGTAAATTTCTTTTGTTATATATATTTTGTGTGTGTATATATATATATATATGTATATATATATATGTGCTTAATTAGCATGAAACAAACAAAGTGTCTTAAGTTCTTAATAAAACATAAACAATTACTTTTTCAACACACTGTGAAGCATGCATACGAATCATTTCGATATAAACTCCAGATCGTACCTGTGGGTGATAAACACTGAGGGACTTGACTTTATGCAAAGGTAACAAAACTTTTAAAAGGAAGATTTTGTGCTCTTCTTTCAGCGGTAAGGCGAAGCCGTTAATGATGCTGGAGGAAAAGAGAATCGTTACAGAGACGTCATTACTGAGGCTTTAAGCTCATTAGAGCATATGAACACGGGAAGCTCAGCAGCAGAGTAAACGAGCCTAACACACACTGTAACTGTTAACAAGAGTACTCGTATAAAACATGATGAAAGGCACCAATAATGTCATCACAATACATCAAAGAATTATTACAATGCCATTTCGCGAAGCAAAAGCGATTCGTCATACAGCACCAAATTAATTTATTCAAATGTTGCTCAGATTTGAGAGGAATAAACTGATTTTATTAACATTGTTTCATACCTTCCTAGTATTTCCAGTAGTTCGGCTATTCCGTTATGATGCTCTGTTTCATAGATGAACCTGTACAGAGATAAAACACATATTCTGAACTCAAGACTGATAATTATGACAAGAACATATCTAAGAATATATGTTTTTGAAAGTCTCTTATTCTCACCAGTGCTGCATTTATTTGATTAAAATACAGTAAAAATTGTGAAATATTATT
>NW_015520168.1:0-2638 GCF_001515645.1 Sinocyclocheilus grahami | reverse complement strand
ATTTATGATTTAGATGTGGCATCACTTAACCCACAAGGTCCAGCAAACCCCATGGGATCAGTCGTCAGCCACAGTCGTGTGTAATACAGGATCCCTCTAAAGGTTATCTTAGGCATCTATCAGCATGAAGAGCGGAGGAAAAGACACTTATATCTCTAAAAGGGAGATAAGAGATATGACAATGAATATGTAAAAAGGATATAGGCCTTCTTCTGTGTGGCAATTCAGCATATTCCCACTTTAGCATCTGTACAGCGAATAAGTTGTCTGATTGTACTGTATTTGCTATCTCGGATACAGCCTTTCAAAGAATATGGACTTGGATAACAAAACCACAAAAATAAACAATACAGGTAAAAAAAAAATATATATATATAGTGATATATAGATATAGTGCACGGCCAGAGATATACGTAGATGCCACATTTGACCTCTCCAGACATGTCGACTCGTCGAACGATCAGTGTTGTCATTCACAGTAAAAATCAATGAGTTTTCCAAGATGCCACAACATTACGCAGCATCTGATTGTAAAAACTGCTGAGATTTAAATTCCTGAAGAAATTAGATAGCCTTTAACAAGTGAGAATGTGTTGTTTTGTGTCCGTTTGTATGTATTAATGAAATAATGCAGGTTCTAAAACTATACCTTTCTGATCTTGTGTTAGTGAATGCCTTCATCTTCTTGTTTTGTGTTTAGTTTAGCAAAATCATTTGTGATAGATATTCATACATGCGGATAACTACAGTTGCAGATGTGCAGTCATGCTCTTGAGTGTTCACACACTGGCTTTGACCATTCTAATATGGCTTACATAGCGGCCCATAGAAACAGGCGCTAATGAGGCATCTATGTATAAATATCTATGGTGCAACTATATATATATATAAAGATGGTAAGATTGATCAGATCATATGAAAGCAACACTACTCTTTGAAGTGTGCTTAAATACAGCATTTGTCTATGTATATAATATAAGGTTATACTATATTAAACTGATATATAAAATTATATTTATTCCTGTGATTTTGGTGCTCAAGAAACATTTCTTATTATTATCAACGTTGAAAATTGAGCTGCTTAATATTTTTAAACCTTTTTTAGGATTCTTTGATGAGTAGAAAGTCCAAAAGAACAGTATTTATTTGAAATAGAAATATTTGTAACATTACAAATGTCTTTACTGTTTAAACATTTGTTTCACAATGTTTTTATACATTAATAATAACTCTCACTGGCTGTTGTATTATATACATATGCTTCTCACTACTGTGCAGTGACTGAACATAATGTAGAAAAAAGTGTCTACACTTGTCAATTTCATGACAGTCAATGGACTCTGTCACTCCAATTGCAATTAAGATTCAGTATAAAAACATTGTGAAACATATTTTTTAAGGCAAATGCTCAGCTTATTGGTTTCTCAATATGGAGAAATAAACCTCACTATGTTTTTAACTGCATTAATTTATGATTATCAATGATTCTGGACTGTGGACTGCTAATTGGTGACCTCTGCTATAGAAATATTTTCAAAATAAACATAATCAACCAGCATTAGAGCTAAAATTAGATAATTATCAAAGTGTTCAAGTGCTCCCAGAAGGATTCGTGATCTAAAATGCATCAGATAATGGAACGATAACTGTTTATCAAAAAAGTACTGTAATTGAAAAACAACAGTCTGATTTGACTTTATACAACATAAACGCAGAGGAAAAATATCGCCATATTACTACACTTCCAAACCCATGTACACACACACATACACTACTATCATAATTTACTAGGGAATTTGCAGACCCAACATAAATCCTGCAGATATTTTTCACAGTTATAAAGCACTGTGAGAGGACAATATGGAAGCTGTAAATCCTCCAACACTGAAACCATGACCTCCGTAAACAACGTCCTCAGTACCCTAAGCATGCATAATCTGGCACAGAGGAAGCAGTATTATATAGCATTTCTTGCCTCGTCTGTCATCAATGGAAGCATGTGTGTTTGTGTATATATGTGTATGCATGCACAGAATACTTCCAGATTCCCTCAGTGCTTGTGCGCAGCTTTGGTTTGTAAACCAAGGCTTAGACCATAATCTTTTGAAGCTTACAGTATTTACCCATAACAACCTAGTGGAGATTTATATTTCTTCAGCCTCGGAAATTGTGCCTGCCAGGAGAGCCGTGAACTGTGCAAGCAAGTCTCATAAGAATACACATGCATAAATGTAACGCTCAGTCAATGTAATATCAAAGACGTGTCAAATGCTTACGGTACGTTCAAGTCTTTCTGGGAAGTTTGTATTTATGTCTGGTAATCAAGTGCATTTAAGACACTTTGGTCAAACCTTTTCTACCAAAATTTCAGCAACGTTTTTAACTCTACTTCTACAAAATGATTAATAAAGTACATGCATTAGGTGTGTTTTTACTTTTAATTTATGAAGGTGCTGTAAATGAATTGTCATATATTCTATCGTAATTGTACAGTACTATCATAATTTTATTTATGCATTATTTAAACTATTTAGAAATTGAAATGCAAACATTTACACAGACAAATACATAAGCAAGCATATCCTTCCAAAAACACATTTTAAAGGGGTACAGTCTAATAAACAACAAGAAAAAAAAA
>NW_015520167.1:1819-2638 GCF_001515645.1 Sinocyclocheilus grahami | reverse complement strand
AATAGAAAGCAGTTATTTTAAATAGTACAAATATTTCACAATTTTACCGTTTTGCTGTAGTTTGGATCAAATAAATGCTGGCTTGTTGTGCAGAAGAGACATTAAAAATCTTACTGTCCAAAATCTTTTGACCGGTAGTGTATCTTGCCTGTCCTCTGTTCCGTGTAAATCTCCATCTGCGTTCGACAGGTGCCTTGACTCAAGCCATCCGTAATTTTGCCAAAAGCCTCGAGGGCTGGCTCACCAACGCCATGAGCAGCATCGCCCAGAGAATGATCCAGACCAAGGTAAGAGTGTCGATGGTTACCAGTTGATAATGAAAGCCTTCGTCTGCTGTAGAAATCCCAAAGAGTTCATGCTTTGTTTGGCAGGTTTCCGCTGTTAGTGCCTTCGCTCAGACGCTCCGCAGATACACGTCTCTGAATCATCTGGCGCAGGCGGCTCGTGCAGTGCTGCAGAACACCTCCCAGATCAACCAGATGCTCAGCGATCTCAACCGGGTTGACTTTGCCAATGTGCAGGTATGTTTTGCGCTTCGTGGCATCCATTCTTGACCGAGAAAGCCGGCCTTTTGTTCCATAGTTTTGAACATGCACTCTTTTGTAAAGGCTGGAATACACAACACAACTTTTCAAATCTGAATAGACCGTAAAACACTAGGCACCACACACTCGCCGACTTTGTAAATGGTCAATTCCAAGTATGCATTACAGAGTAAAAAAGTTATATTTTAAATACATTTATTTCATACTATATAGTTCAAATCTATTAACATATGTGACCCTGGAGCAATATTGAGAAAATCATCTTTAAAGTTGT
>NW_015520167.1:0-375 GCF_001515645.1 Sinocyclocheilus grahami | reverse complement strand
CACGCCAGTTCCTGCTCAAGTGGTCCTTCTACAGGCAAGACTTTTAGGCTGTTTTCACACTGGGTTCGATTGTTTGGGTTGAAAACATGCTGGAATCTCCATGATCTCACCCACCAAATGAACCAATCTTACTGAAGTCCGCACCAGAATCTCTCCCACACACAGAAAGGATTGGTTCACTTCTAAAAAATTTCCCGAAAATGTACTCATCCGAGATGTTCATGTCATTCTTTCTTCAGTTGAAAAGAAATTAATTTGAGGAAAACGTTCCAGGATTTTTCTACTGTACATAGAGTGGACTTCAGTGGTGCTCAACGGATCGAAGGTTAAAAATGCAGCTTCAAAGGGCTCTACACGATCCCAGCCGAGGAATAA
>NW_015520166.1:2083-2638 GCF_001515645.1 Sinocyclocheilus grahami | reverse complement strand
TCAATAAAAAACAACAAGTCAATCAATCAATACTGCACATGTGTGATTAATTACATGCAAACAAGCATTAAAGCATTGTTATTGGAACATAAATATTCGACGGGGGAATAATAATGTGAATTTAAATCGTATTTTCTGCCACTGAATGCGTGTTCTCATAAACAAGATAAAAGAATAAACATGCTGGTGAGCTTGTTTAACTCGCACCTGCTCGACGTGTGTTTGAGAATAGAGAATAAGCCTGAAGCCTAATGAGAACAACACCAGCAAACACCTGTAAAACATGCACAGATGATGATCTGTGAGCTACAAACATCAGGCACTCCACGCAAGCGTCAAACACGCCTGACATCATGTGTGTCAGCGGCTCATAGTCGAGCTTTCAGAGTCTGAATATAGATGTGAGGAGGGCCCTATGAGATCCATTTGATTTATTCCCAAATTCCATTTTCATTTTTCTGGACTTCTTTTTAAATGGTTAAACGTACAATATCCTCCTGACTACCAGCGATGGAGTTTTGTCCTCTGTAGAGGACATTATGTTTTAGTGATTTC
>NW_015520166.1:0-447 GCF_001515645.1 Sinocyclocheilus grahami | reverse complement strand
ACTTTTGGGATAACATAAATACACAACTGCATGAAATATATAACACTGTGCAAAGTAGTTTTTGGATATTTTATTACGAAAATCGTACATATTGTGCCTTTAAATTTAATTTTACTCATCAAAAAACACGTCTAATTTAATGTAATTGCACATCGATTTATTAAAAGTTTAACAAAAAGGACATGTTTAGGGCCCTATGAATTTTTTTTTTTCTCAACATGTTTTATTGTTACCAAATTCTGTGTTTTAACATGTCTAATTATTTGAATGCATAAAAAACTTAATTTTTTCAAATTAATTCTTACTAAATTAGCTTCAAACATTTGTTTTTCCTCAGGAATTGTGTGTTGTGTATTTAAATTTTACAGGTTATCAGAAAAAATTAAAACATGGAAGAAATGTTTTTTTGTGATTATTCCTTAAAATGTTTTTAATTTTAGTAGTATT
>NW_015520165.1:2222-2638 GCF_001515645.1 Sinocyclocheilus grahami | reverse complement strand
TACCCCAGATAATCGTTCAGTGTGAAACCAACAGTGATGCGACGTGAACTCGGCATAAGTACCACACTGAATTAAATTTGAAGTTCAGTAACACTGAAATAATTTATCTATATAATCTTTACAACTTCAGAAAATAACTTTTTAAAGTGTTTCTACTGGGTGTCGATACAAGTCGAAGACGATCGCCAGTGAAACACAATATTACTGCAACACAACAAAAATATGCTATGTAAATAATCAATTAAAGGGGTTTAAAATCTTAAAAATTTTGTATTAATTACTTTTTGGTTATTTTTTTCCTTTTGGATATTTATTCCTTTTCAGTTCACTGCACTGTTTGGCTGGAGCTGCATAGTTACTAAAAAGGCTTGGTTTAAAGCAGCACTATGTAACTTTTGGCGCTCTAGCGGTTAATA
>NW_015520165.1:0-823 GCF_001515645.1 Sinocyclocheilus grahami | reverse complement strand
AAAGCAAAGCAAAGCTGAGCTGGGGAGGAGTCTAGCTCCGTTACACAGGCGCGCGTTCGAACATCAGAAAATATCTACATGGACGTGTCAGTTCCACAACTATGACTACGTGCAGCTCGCAGTGTAAGGAATAACACTTCTTGAACTCGTATAAGAAGATAAGACTTTTCAATCACAATTTCACTAGTAATTCTTTAGAATTTTTGTATAACACTGGGTCGTCAAAAGATTGCTTCTGGTTCCCCAGGGATTCATTAAAGCCGGAATCTTTGTTGTTGAGCAGGATCGAGCTGGTAAGACTTTGACGCACTTTGCATTAACAAAAAAAAGTTGATTCAGCTATTGCTCATGTTAACGTAAGATTTCTTGCATAACTACCACATGGCTCTTTATAAATGGTTTCTGCAAGTGAGATCTGTTGTTCCAATCGATCTTTGCAAAAAACAAAAACAGGTGATTTATCACGTGCAGTTTATATGCATGCAGACTTGAATGCATTATTTTTGTATTTGTTGGTTGCTTTGTTTAACATTTGCAAGAATGCAGTCCTGATTATATCTGCAGCTGGAGCACGTGACCATCAATATCACATTACAGCTCCTGGAGAGTTGTTTGTGTTTGCTGCTTTGCACACCGTTTAACGTTTTTAATAGCGTAGTCGGTTTACTGTAGTATGAAATTAGTTGTGATAATGGGGAGAAAGAAGCTTCTGCCACCAAGTAATTCAGTGAAATCTCGCGGAATTGGGTTAAATAGGGGGGAGGGGGTTTCTGTGTCTTAGTGCCAGAATTGTAAAGAGTGTATGGGACTCCTCCTCCTCCTC
>NW_015520164.1:1871-2639 GCF_001515645.1 Sinocyclocheilus grahami | reverse complement strand
TGATTATATACACCAATCCTAAAAGTATCTAAACACTTCATGCACAATTAAAGTGCATTTTATATCTACTGATCATTATTAATTAATGTAATAGTATTAGTATTAATATTAATGCTACTACTACTACTACTACTACAAATAATAATAATATAGTAAATGTATTTAATATAAATATTAGTAAATATTATATTATTAATTAATATGTACATATGAATTAATGTGTGTGTGTGTGTGTGTGTGTGTATATATATATATATTTACTCTAATAATATGCATGTGTTGTTGTTAATATTATTATTATTACTCTTAGATTTTGCAATACACAATACACAAGACTAATATCTATCTATCTATCTAAAAATGTTATATTAATTTGTTATATTAATCAATAAATAAAATAATTTACTGTAGTAATAATAATAGTTTTTCTGTTAATTATATATAAATAAATATATATTGTAGTTGCTAATATTATTACTACTCTTAGTCATGTCAGAAATAGAAAAGTGGTATTTATTTTTTATTATACAATTATAATTTATAGATATATTGCATATATATAGAATATTAATATTAATAACATAATAATAATAGTCATAATAACAATAGAAACAATAATAACAACAACAACTATAATATGTTTTTATAGTAAATTAATGTTATATATTAACAAACAATTACCGATTATGATTAATTCAATAATATCGATAATTATATAATATATATAGTTACAGTTATATTATTGTATAGTATATTATTATAGTATTT
>NW_015520164.1:0-480 GCF_001515645.1 Sinocyclocheilus grahami | reverse complement strand
ATGTGACAACATATGGACTGTAGCTTATCATTTTTAATCATATTTCATGTCTTGAAGATAATTATTGCCTCTGTCAGCTTCTGTTTTAGCTGAACAAAGGAGTTTTAATGTACCTGAGTATCCGTATGCGTAACTATTTCCATTTCCATGAAGGCAGTTGTTCAGCTGACACATGCGCACTAAAGTCCCAGATGTACTCGACCTGGATGTTGACACGTTTGCTTCATGGGTATTTATGTGTTTATTTATGAGCCAACCACAAATCCCATGGAACGAATAATTCCATATTAAAACTCCTTCTAGGAGCAAGCAGCAGTATGTGTATATATAGAGAGATAATGGTCACTGGGGTTCCTCAAGGATCAGTTCTTGGACCCTCTGCTTCTCTATATACATTACATCACTGGGACCCATCATACAGGCACATGGTTTCTGCTACCATTGCTATGCTGATGACACACAGCTCTATTTTTCATTTCA
>NW_015520163.1:1130-2639 GCF_001515645.1 Sinocyclocheilus grahami | reverse complement strand
CCCACATTCTATTCCATCATTAGAAACCGGGTATTATCGTATTAGTCTTGGAATGTTCCTTTTCATGAGAACAGAGTTAACCATCCTCTGTCCCACATGCAAGGAGAGATACCGTGTATTCAAATAGGGCTTGGACTGACTGGCTTCAGTCTGGTCGAAATATTAACGGTTTTAATGCTGAAGAAAAGCCAGCGAATCATTGAGTCATCTGTTTTCTCCATGATATCCGGCACGTATGCTTTGAATTGCCAACTGTAGTGAGTCTGCAAGCGAGCCAAGAAATTCAATTCAATTCTGTATGTGCATATTGAGATTGAAAATCCAAACATAAAAAAGAAAGAGAGAAAAAAATAAACTATTTGCTGCATTTATGTATGCACAGTGTGTTTGTTTAGCATTACTCTGGAAGACAACTGAAAGAGGGATTAACTATTTAATGCTAGTTTACTAGGCACACAAGGCTATTCATTATGTGTGCTACTGCAGAAAAATGTACTCCAGAGACATGCTGCATGGACCACACAGCTCTGTATTTCATTTTGTCCATACATGTATTCATTATTTCTTATTCTTTTTTGGCTCAAACATTAGCCTATTATAGTTTTAAGCAAATCCGTCTGAAAGTATATGACTAAACAATGTTTTAAACTACAGTACACCACAAGGCCTTCATAATTGCAAAACAGCAGAAACAACACAGCATGAGGCAAAGCTCGACGTCTATGAATGCAACAGACAGTTCCTGTGAATAAACAAGTGCTATTTGAGAGGACACTGTCGGAGTGTGCCAAATAAAACCACAGACAAGTGAGAAACAAATCGTTGCTCAGGACGGGATGAATTTAGTGTCCGCAGAATGTTGAATTTGGCATGAATTCGCTCAGACTATGGCCTGTATTAGTTGCTGCATATTTACTTTAGCCCTTCTAAAATGGAGTCTAAAGGAGACTCACTTCATATTTAGATTTATACACCTTCAAGCAAACAGCAGGTGAGAATGTGACGGCATCCTCTAGATTAACTCCTTTTCCTAAACAAAAGTTTAGCACAGAGGTGGTGAGAAGATATCCATCTCACAGCATGGGGCTCAAGATGTGCACAAAGTCTAAGAATAGCTTATTAGATTGAGTAATTTGCATTGCAGTGCTTAGGGCAACTAACATTTTACATTCTTAAGCTTGCGTAACTGAAGAATTTGGCTGGAATTTGGCCAGCCATTGACGGCTTAATTATTTATAATCTATTTCAATCTCCGTTTCTTAAACGACTAATGTGCTTGCGGCACCTAAGATATCATAGACATCAAACGTGGTAAAAGTGGCTTATCTAAATAGAATTTTCATAACTGATGTGGAAAAATTATGTTTTAAATAAATAATTTTAGATAAATTTAGGCTATAAAACATTTCTGATTATAGTAAGAGTCTTGACATTCTTGCAATCAAACCTGTGAAGATTTAAGTCTAAAACTACAAAAAAAGTCCTCTCTACCTGTGGTGCATTTCAGAG
>NW_015520163.1:0-549 GCF_001515645.1 Sinocyclocheilus grahami | reverse complement strand
CAAGAGGAAAGACCTGCATTGTCTGAAGAGCTGACAGCTGATATTTGCACAGTACGTCACCCCAACTGTGAGGCGTCCATCACCGATGATCCAGTCAAGGGGTGAACACATGCTCTTAACTTCTACCCTTCACCCACTTTCTTGTTTAATCTTTAATCACAATGGGAGAGGGGACTGGAAACATCATGTAGGGAGACCTTTTGTCAGCATCGGTTTCTTGTTTTAGAATCCATTACTACTCTGCAAATCTATCCCCATGAAGGTTAGAGACACTCCTAGAAAGACAGGCTTTATACGCACTATTGTCGCCCAATAATAAATCTCACAAAAGATAAATCAGTCATATTTCACCTGAGAAAAACTAAATTTTTCTATTTTGCATTGTAAAATGATTTTCATTACAATTAAGCTCATTCCACCCATGTAGGGCTGAAACGATTCCTCAATACCCCGAGTAATTAGAATACAAAAAATCATCTGCCTCGAGGCTTCGTTTAAGTCCACTTACTGTAACTACACACGGAACACCGTGTTTCCCCACGGACCATT
>NW_015520162.1:1298-2640 GCF_001515645.1 Sinocyclocheilus grahami | reverse complement strand
GATAGATAGATAGATAGATAGATAGATAGATAGATAGACATATAGTTGACTTATCATAACAAATGATAATGCCATTTAGCTGTTTAGTTATGAATTATCTGGTTAGTCGTTATGAATCTGTTTACTGTATCCATTATCAATCATATGAGTGATATTTTAATTGTTTCTATGGTATGATCATGCAGAGTTGACATGATTTGTGGTTACCGAAGCAATATAATACCATTTACGGGGCCATTACTTGCGGTGTAATGCATCATATACAGTACACGTTCATATTCTTTGCTCAGTGTGTTTATTGGCAGAATTACAGCATCTCCTGGGAATGTAAATCTCATTTTAAGTATTAAATCATTATAAGTGTGTGGAATTAGTTGGTGTTTAAGAGGCAGGTGAGCAAACAGGAGAAGGGACAGACACAAAAGAGAGAAAGAGAAAGAGGAAAAGACAGATAAAGCGACTGTGATCAAGAGCCAGACAAAACAGAGACGGGAAAAAAGAGACCAATTATGGTAGCTTCCGATTCTAGTGTTACCATGGGAACCTCCCACTGGGACTTCGTGGGAAAGAGCAGTTTCAATCCCCTAGGACACGCGGAGACACACACGCTTATGAATTGTGATAAAGCAACATGAACCTCTGAACTGCGCCTGTCATTTTAGGAGAAAAAGATCAAACGCTAAAATGCATCTAAGTGAAATTCTGCTGGGAATGACATGGCGAGCAAGATTAATTACTTGACTTGAATAATTAGTACAACTAAGGAGAATTATCCGAGTCTCTTTTTAATGCCAGGTATTCATTATTTGGATTTCCAGCAATATAATGTAGGCTTCCTCTGAAATAGTTTTTTGTCACAACGACACATTTTCACAGCTCAAAGGAAAGGAAAATCGTTAAGCGTTGGACATAATAAACCTCTGGTCAAGTATGTGCAATCCTTTTGAAATATGTTTGTACTGTGCTACAGTCATTAGCTATGAAATCAACATGCATTAGAAAGAGTCGTTTATTTCTTTATTTCAGTTTGAAAGTGTGGAATTGCATGTGATGTCCTCACTGAAGGAACTTGCCGTTGCCTCATAGCTACAGAGCGTGAAAGAACAAGTGTGGACCACCCTCATTATTTATGAATTACTGCAATAGTGCCTTCCCTTTTACAGAGCTGGTGTATACTCTGATGAATTACATTGAACTAGACTGACCTCATCCAGTTGGGATAAGTTTAGGCTTATTATGACTTGAAAGGTTGGGAATTGAGAGCTTTTTTATTGCTTGACCATGCAGTGCAGTCTGATTCCCAAACTAATGATTCTTATGACTCAATGCAATCCTGTGACCA
>NW_015520162.1:0-255 GCF_001515645.1 Sinocyclocheilus grahami | reverse complement strand
ACAGTTACAAGGATGAAGCATAATAAACCATAAATACTATAGTGATGTTTTCATATGTGACCAGGTAATTGTGTAAGTAACTGAGTCATTGGTGTCCCGATGTTTAGATATATTGATTTACAACATAGGGAGTGGAATGAGACCCAGCAGTTCTTTTCCAAGAAAACAGACCAATGACTCATCTTGCTCTCAGGAGCATATACAAACATGTGTCCAATAAAACTCCCTCTAGAATGAGAATGCCTCTCCGCCTTC
>NW_015520161.1:1583-2640 GCF_001515645.1 Sinocyclocheilus grahami | reverse complement strand
TGTGTCTGTGTCTGTCTGTGTGTGTGTGTGAGACAGTGTGATTCCAGCTCTCTTCGAGTTCGTTCTGCTCGTTTCACTGAAGTCAGTGTGAGCGGTTCTTCTGTCGAGGACTTGAGGACATGATGACCCCGCTGAAGAAAAACACTGTTTTCAGACATTCAGCTGGAGAAATGTAGAGATCTCTCTTTTCTGTGTGTGTTTTTTAAATAAAAGAATTAAACATGAAATTTCAATGAATTTGCAAGTCTGTGTTGTATCAATCTAAAGTTTGTCTACTTGTATTTTTATGGACTTTTATACAAGGGATTTTATGCAAAGCAGTTGTACACGTTTATGAAAGCACATTTACGCCACATAAGCAAAATCATGCTTTGGTAAATCATAATTATGACAAAAAAAGTTTTCAAGTCTGATTGCAAGATAAAAAGTTGAAATTATGTCATAAAAGACAAAATTATGAGATTTAAAAAGTAATTAAGACCATTTTTGTGTCAAATACTTTTGACAAAATTCAAATATTTCATAATACATAAACCTTTTGTCATAATTATGACTTTTTATAATAATTTTGACTTGAGATCACACTTTTGATTTCAATCTCATAATTGAGTTAGTGTCTCAGTTTCTACTTGTTTTAATGTCATACTTCTGACTTGCCATCATTTCAATTTTTTTTGTATCATAATTTAAACATTTTATGTCATAATTACGATTTAATAACGCATGTTTTGTTCTCTTAAGTGGCAGAAGTAGGTTTCCATTATATTTAATAACGGCAATATGCCTAAATGTATGTAGAGTAGAGGTTCAGATGTCCTGGAGATGTCTTGCATTTTGAATTGTTTATTAAATCATGAAAATATCTCGTTGTTTTTCCTATAAAATTGTTTAATTCAAAGCGCATGCGCGAGTCTCTGTGGCGGGCGGGGCCAGATTGATTGGCACTTCATCGGCCCAATGAGTGTTTGAGTAAATGGGCCAATCAGCGGGGAGCTCTCAGCGGCTCGGCCAATCGAAATGCAGCTGGTTTTCTGTTTAAATCCAGGCGGTTGAAAGA
>NW_015520161.1:0-238 GCF_001515645.1 Sinocyclocheilus grahami | reverse complement strand
TGTGTGTGTGTGTGGCTCAGGTTGCTACTGTTGGTCCTCTCAGAGTCGGCATGAATCCAGACACACACACTCTTACAGGTAAGACCTCTAAAACAACGAACAAACGCTCTTTGTAAACGAGATGTTGTGGTTGACCGTCTGCTGACCCTCAAGTCCATATGATCCTCCTTCAGGGTCTTTTTGTTGTCTGTCAAGTAGTGGTGGGCGGTATGACCAAAAATTAATATCACGGTATTTT
>NW_015520160.1:1810-2641 GCF_001515645.1 Sinocyclocheilus grahami | reverse complement strand
CATTTTTGTGGATATGGTCCCAAAGCCATTGGAACCGTTACCAAGTGGTAACCATAGCAAAATCCAACAGCACCAGACAAGTGTTTAATTTGGCTCTTCTATTACTTCCAAAGTTATGTCCTTTCTTCCTGTCTGTAAAAACTTTTGTGTGGATCTCTTCAAGGTTTAATACGTTTTTATTTGACATTCTGTATTTAGAAATCTGGACATGAGTTTGTCTTTTCTTTGTCACCATATGACCATATTATGGGGTGAATTCACTACAGTTGTTTTATGGTTTAAGGCATGTGAAATTGGCAAAAATCTGCAGCACTAACCACTAACAGTGTAGTTTAACCAGACACTAAATAAGCTGAAACAGGGCTGTTACATAAGTATTTTAAGTAATTTACGTTATTGTCGTACTTTTAAGTGCAAATTATCTTTCCATGCAAATTATTCTTATTGTACTATCAAGAAACTCACTTTATGTTGTGTTTTGAAGTTGCGTTCAGCAAAGATTTTTCGTGTGTTCTTATTACGCTTATACTAATACTTGACTCTGATTGGTCAAACGCGGCATTCAGCGATTTCGTAACATTCGCTGTCATCCATGGCAACGCTGTATATCAGTCCGAAAATCTAAACCAGCACTACATTCACGATTCTCGTATCCGTGTTTTATACAAAGGTGCCATCTTGTGTATGACTGCAGAGGATTTCAATAGCTATTAATATTATGCAGTTACATACAATTTCCTAAAATATTGTGGAAACAATATAACTTAATATATGAAGACCCAGTTACACTGTGTGAGAAAAATATTAAATGTGATTTCCTATACCACGAAT
>NW_015520160.1:0-252 GCF_001515645.1 Sinocyclocheilus grahami | reverse complement strand
TTTAACCCAAAAGTTGGGTTAGTCCATATTTGACCCAAAGTCAAATAAATTAAAATATATCACATTTTTCTTGCATATTATTTTTTCCCTCCCAAAATGGAGTAAAGTGTGTCAACGTTGCATCTAGGTAAAATGTCAGTGGGTTAACTAACAGTGATAGGATGCTTTTCATCTAAATACAGGTGATACTATTACAAGGGTGTTGTTAAAAAGACTTGAAACTGGATCCAAATGACTTTGAAGTACAAAAAA
>NW_015520159.1:2293-2641 GCF_001515645.1 Sinocyclocheilus grahami | reverse complement strand
TGTGTTTGCTTTTAATAAACAAAGTTGTTGCTCAAGCAGAAACATCTTCTTATACTTCTAATTTTTGTAGGCTGGTACCAGCTTGACCTCCTTACTGCGTGAGTCCATGAAAGGGTCCCTGAATTCAGTTCAGCTGGTTTCCATTGGTTCACTTGGACATGGAGCCCAGTACGTAAATGTGGCCAAGAATAATTATTTTGCCCTTCCTTTCAATCTGTGTCAACTATCATTGAGATTTTGTCTTGCAGACAATGTTCTATTTGACAGTGCTTAACGGATATATATGAGTTTTATGTAATTTGATAAATGTTTTTATAAGAGGAATGTATTGAAGTGCTTGTTTAACAA
>NW_015520159.1:0-1093 GCF_001515645.1 Sinocyclocheilus grahami | reverse complement strand
TTCACATGAAATTATCAACATCATTCATTATTGTCCGGCCCATGTCTGGAGTGGAATTTCACTGAAACACAACATGTCACCCATGCAAACCACAACATTTTCAATCAAGTATGCTCATTTTCAAGATGTTCAAAAGTATTTCCAATTATACAACAAACAAAATGACATACAACATGAAAAATCTTCTGAAATGAAAATGTTTCTTGAATATTACTAGATAACTAGTATTCAGACATTTATGTTCCTTCTCCTCTCTAAAACAGAGTAAAGAAATGTTGTCATATGAATGTGCTGAGAACTGCACTAATACACTAATGGTGTACTGTACGACATCTCGTTCTGTAGATTTCATTTCTTTGATTATGTAACACAGCAAAAAAAGTACCAATACAATACATCTACTTCAGGTTCTTCATCTGACATTGAAGCATTGTGTTTAAACATATTGATGAAATTCATCACAAAACTGTACATGTTTCCTATTTAAATAATCCTGTTTTTGGGACTGCTGAATGATAGAACTGCCTATCATTCATCAAGAATCATATTAACTGAAATTCACATACAGTGGGGTCCAAAGGTTTGAGACCAAATTGAAAATGTGGGATTCAAAATCAAATTTAACTCTGAAAATAAATTGTTTAAGGATTAGTTTTAGGACAAAAATCATAGCAAATAAATTATAATGATGATGATCAAATTAAGTTGCTTACATTTCACTTAAATGTTAGTAGTTTTTAGAATGAGAAAATGTGTATTGAACTAGAATTTTCACTAATGAAGGGCTTTTGGACCCCTAAATATGCACTGAGTTATAAAAACGGAAAATTGCTCTGTGTAGTAGGAGGTAGACTTCAAACTGCATGTTTACAACTTTGGCAATATAGATATAGTGAATTGTCATCTCAGTTTCACAGTTTTTCCACCAGTTTTGTGTAGTTTAGGAAGCTCCATCTGCCAGTCATAACAGCAATACTTTTGCAAGAAAAATGGTCTTTTATTAAAAATACATTTATAAACAGGGGTGCACATAAGCTTTTCAGCCTGGTTCTCAAAAGAGCACCTGGAGGTTTGGTTTGGTCCTCACACTGCA
>NW_015520158.1:1977-2641 GCF_001515645.1 Sinocyclocheilus grahami | reverse complement strand
TCAGCATATTAGAATGATTTCTGAAGGATCGTGTGACACTGAAGGTGTGCCTCATGAGTTGTAAATATTTGTCTAATTTTCAACATAACCTGAATGTATCACTGCAGTCTATTAGCTCAGGTAAAGGTGATTCACTGATATGGTTTGTATTATTAGGAGGTAGGTGTGTTTGTTTAGAAACACGTGCAATACATGTCAAATGTGACTTGCAAAAAAAAATAAAAAATTGAAGGGATTGTGTACCGTTTAATCCATAACGGTTCGTTTATGATAAGTATAAGCGCTGTCTTGAGGATTTTATGGCTGTGTGAACATGATCATGATCTTGAGCACCAGTCTCACCTTGAATCTGCGCTCGAGTTTTACGCTATCTTAATGCACGTCACTTAAATCCACCATTGACCTCTACGGCCTCTGTCCAGCATTTATGCGTCTCAAAAATTCCCCTCTCATCTCCCGGTCAATGGCGTTTTTTTGGAAGGAAAATTAAAAATGTAAATCTAATCTGGTCGGCTTGTAATGTGATCAGTATGACGGCCGATCAATGCATACCGTCATGCAAACGGGAGGCAGTGATGTATGTGAGAGAGGAGGGGTGAGGGGGCTGACCGCTCTCGCTTTATCACTACACTCTGTCTGTGTGTGTGTGTGTGTGTGTGTGTGT
>NW_015520158.1:0-361 GCF_001515645.1 Sinocyclocheilus grahami | reverse complement strand
ATATATATTAGGGAGAGTTTAGGGGAAAATAAACTTAAATGTCACGTAAAAAAAAAATCGTACGTTTCTTCTGCTCACGAAGTCTACATTAATTTGATTTTTAAAAAATGCAGTAAATCAGCAAAAATTTTAAATATTATTAAAATTTAAAACAACCGTTGTCTTTGTCTTTGCGGTAATATATATATTTTTAATGTTTTTAAAAGAAGTCTTAATTTCTCACCAAGGCTGTATTTATTTGATTTAAAAAAAAACTGTACAATTGTGAAATATTTTTACAATTCTGTTTTCTAATTGAATTTAATGTAAAGTGTAGTTTATTTCTGTGATGTGCAGCTGTATTTTCAGCATCATTACTCCA
>NW_015520157.1:1119-2641 GCF_001515645.1 Sinocyclocheilus grahami | reverse complement strand
TTTTTTTCTATCATATTCAAATGTTGCATATGCTTTGAATAGAGAATAATTTGCAAGTTCCAAAAGCTAATAGTGCATTACATGGCCAAGAGTATGTGGGCACCTGTATGTGCTTCTTAAACATTTATAATTTTAAAGCCATGGGCGTCAATAGGGATTTGATCGTGCCTTTCAGCTATAACAGCTTCTGCTCTTCTGGAAAGGCTTTCCACTTGGTGTTGGAACATTGTTCAAGTTGCGGCAGAGATTTCCTCTCATTTAGGCACAATGACTCACAGTCAGCGTTCCAATTCATCTCAAAGGTGTTCAATGGGCTTTGTCCATGCTGGACTCGGTAAACCATTTCTTCATGGACTCCACTTTGTGTGCAAGAGGCATTATCACACTGAAACAGAACAGGTTCCACAAAATTATGTTTGCCATTCTACAAAAACAAGTCGATTTCATGGCATTATGTTTGATTGTATGTACCTGCTAGTAATGAGTATAGCTGAATTAGCCCAATCTGTTAATTAGAAGGATATTTTCACATACTTTTGGCAATGTAGTCTAACTTGAAAACCATTAAAACAGTTGATTTTCCATATTACAAATAATCAATTTAGAGACATATTTTGTCTCTAAATTGCACGAGTTTTGTTAGCTATCTTGTGTTGTATCATACCTTAATGAGGGAGACGCCATATTTCATTTCATGCAAATGAAAGTAAGGCTGTGAAGGGTTTATGCATAGTCTGCTCAATGGGGTGTACTGTTGTGTACCTTGGTGTTTATCGTTCAGTTAAAACTATAGCATTTTGAACAATACCAAGTGGCTAAATAATTAAATAAATTAAAAATAAATAAATAAAAAAACTGTAAAAAATTATATGCTGTTAATTTAATGCATTCATTTGGAGTGATTAATTATGGAAGGAATATGTTAACATTTTATATGTATTTAATGCATTTATTAATGCATTAAACAATGCACATTAATAATGCATTTAATGAAGTTGCTAACGAACATGATGCAGGACAACGACTGACTGTGTGATGTAGCCTATGATAATATAGTTATTTGCCCCTGAAATTGAAGATATGTGGGCAATAAATGCCCCTGTATGGATTTTTGTCTTATATTTATATCAATAACAATATTACATGAGCAAGAGTGCTGTTTTTTTCCCCTGAAAATCTGCATGATTGCAAATGTTGATTTTATAGTTCAATAAACAATAAGTAAATATTGTATTGTAGACACAATATTGTCAGTAATGTCTGATAGTTGCAAACAAAGCCAAAGCAGAACTGTTATGCATCTCTGAGTGACACACAGCAGTGATTCATTACTGAATGAATCCACAGTCTTGAACAAAACAAGTGATCCAATGATTCAGTGATCATTCATGAACACTTGCTTAGTTTCTAAATGAATCGGCTGTTTGAACGAATCGGCTGAATGAACGACTGAATGAATCACTCATTGAGACATTGATCAATTCTATGTTAAATAAAAACATATTTATTTCTAAAACTAATT
>NW_015520157.1:0-582 GCF_001515645.1 Sinocyclocheilus grahami | reverse complement strand
TCTGGGGCAGTGCTGATGATGTTTACTCCCTTTGAAGCAGACGGCGACGGCAGAACAAAAGGAAAACACGCAATTGTCACCAGTCTCTTCAAAAAGCCATTTGGAGCATCAATCTTGTTTTCATTTTCTCTTTTTTCAGTCGACATGATCCGTGGTCAATAGAGCCGGTAGCAGTGTCAAACTCTCCGCGCCAGCCGAGGTGTTTGGTTAAAGATAAATTGGCAGGGATGTGCTCGCCCTTGACAGGTTATACATCACACCGATGCATTTCCTCTTAAAGTTGGATGAACACAGCAGCAGAGAGACAGCTAAATACATCAGTGAATACCGCGGATAATGATGCGCCTTAAAACCTGGATTCACTGTGCAATTAAATCTGAACTCAAACCGCATTGAGAAATCTCTGAAATGTTTAGTTTTAGCTAATTGAACAAGCAATTTATTGTAGATGAAACTGCAGTTTACAAACAAAGGCACTAGCGGATTCTTCATACATCCTGGATGAGAGCTGTTTCAGATGAGAGCTTCGTTCAAATTAAGCTGAAAATGACCAAACAGTGTGGTGTGTGGGGATGGAAACAT
>NW_015520156.1:1014-2642 GCF_001515645.1 Sinocyclocheilus grahami | reverse complement strand
TTTTTTAAAACAACATATATTACCCTGAGAGTTATTTGACATGACGTGCATTTAGAAAATATATTATGCTTTTTTTTTTATCTCACTAAATTCTTATTTATTCTAAGAACAAAAAAGAAAAAAAATCGAAATATCTTATGCAACATTGATTTTAATGTAAACTGATCTTGTTTAAGGATGTTTTGATATTTTTAGTGAAAAAAATAAACAATTCCCTCGAACACAGAGGAAAAAGACATGACAGGTAACAGCTGGGCTGAATGGAAAGCACATGTGAGAATGCCATTCTGCTAAGACATGTTACTTTATTTCCTCAGGGCTAATCAGACGTAGTACATAATCATTCAATAAAGACGGGGCAAGATGCCGCAAACTAATTGCGCTGTTGTATTTTTGGAATCCAGGGCTGTCTGGGACTTAAAGTGAACATGCTGAGAAGCATAGAAAGATGTGTTTATCCACAAGTGTTTACCCTGTGATGACTGATAACTGATAATGAACGGGCTGCGCATGGGCTGCTTGATATGCACAAACAGCCTTAATGTATATCAGGTTGTTAATGCTGTCAGCACTGATAATTTAAGCAATCTTTTGATGTTATACTAGTATATGATGTCTTACGAGTACAAGAAATGAATGTAAGATGTTCACAAAAAAACTGTACATCGCTTAATATTAGCAAGCATTTTAAAGGTGCAGTAACATTAGTCAAGTAGCATTGCATGAAGCACCGTTGGTCACTTTCAAATTAAGCAGCTTTATATTGGCAAACAGCAAATTTGTGTATTCAACTGACCTGAATATAATGCAAAATCATGCACAAATCCATAACTGCATTCTTCTGTGGAACACAACAGGAGAAATTTAAATACTCTAGTCACTCTTGTCCTTACAATTACAATAAATCTGGAGCAAAGCTTAAAAAAAAAACATGCAAACCACTGTAAAAGTATCATTAAAGACATTCATATTATTTGTGCATTATGTTTCAAGTTGTCGAAAGCCATAATTCCGTTTTGTACAGAGCCCCTAAAGGGCCAGTGGAGCTAAAAATATAGTTCTATGATGAGAAACTTTGTGTTTACATGCAAAAAAATTGCGCTATCATACAAAGCGTTTGCGTTCCCCCAAGAAACTTTGGGTTCACTTGAAAATAATTCAAAAGTTGTGCGAGCCAGTGTTATTTTGGCATCATTGAGATTCTATTATAGTTTTTGTTAATATTTAGAATTAGATTTTATTTTTAGATTTTCTGTTTTCATCGTTTTAGTTACAGTTTTAGTTATTTTGCTGTTTTGTCATTTTATTAGCTTTTATTATTTTATATATATAGTTTTTATTCATTTTTATTTCCATTTTAGTTTGTCATTTTAGCACTTTGTTGCCTTGTCAAACAGCTGAAACAAATAAAGTTTATTTTATATTTGATCTTATTTCAGTTAACATTTCTTTTATTTTAAGTAATAAAATGTTTATTATGGTCTTAGTATTAGTTAACACTAATAACCCTCTTATGAGAAAACCCAAAGTTTCACAGGGGAACACAACACATTTGTAAGAGTATTGTGTGATGATGAACAGTTAAAATTGTATTTATTCGTCAATAAACATGCTTATTTTTATTTTTT
>NW_015520156.1:0-268 GCF_001515645.1 Sinocyclocheilus grahami | reverse complement strand
ATTAGTTTTGCCTATGTCACGAAAAGAGGTAAATCTGGCCCTGTATACAATAACCATCATGGCTGTGTCAGTTTCCTGTAATGTGTCCTCCTAGTGACTAGGCTCACACAGGCCTCAGTGACATGGATATTTATGGCTCTATAACTGATTCTCTCCACCTACCGAGTTACCTGAGACAGGTTCAAAACCTGTTTGACCAAGGTCATGCATTGTGTCATCGCTGTGCTCAAGGTCCACGAAACCATTCTAGAGCACATATGTGCTTGTC
>NW_015520155.1:20679-21293 GCF_001515645.1 Sinocyclocheilus grahami | reverse complement strand
TCTGCAGCATTCAGTAATTTATCCAAAAACAATGTGTAAGTGGTGGGAGCCTAAAATGCCAATAAATAATAATTCAGATCAACAGATGTTTGATGAGTTTATTCAGATGAACAGTTCACCTAAAGAAGTAAAAATTTATTTATTCCTAATTACAATGTTTTAGCGACCAGTAACAGTGTATTCATTAGGGGACCTATATAAAGACCACATAGGCAACAGAATATAATCAACCAGTTAAATCATTGTTACCATGTTGTTACTTGATTGAAAGCAGTTGGGAGATAATGGTCAGTCCTTATGAACATTATTGGCTACAAATTGTCTTTTATTTCTATGCATTTTGTAGATGCTTTTATTCAAAGCAATTCAAGGTATACAATTTATTTGTGCTCTCTGAGAATGAAACCTTTAACAGCAAGTGCCATGTACTCTACCAAATTATCTACAGCAAAAAATTAAGCTATCAAAATAGCTATTAGTCTTGAATTGGTGAACAACATGCCTATAAAATAAGTGATTAAAGGTATATTTAAAAAAAAAATACTTGTAGATAATAATTTTCTTTGTGGGTAATAAGCATGTGTTATAGATTTTATTTATGTAAAAACAAATTT
>NW_015520155.1:1011-2642 GCF_001515645.1 Sinocyclocheilus grahami | reverse complement strand
GTGTGTGTGTTATCCAGCTTAATGGTGCATTTTCACCTTTTTGACCATTTATGGTGTTCGTGACATTGACACAATCCTCTCCGTTGAAGAAATGGACGGTGCAGGTGAAGTTATTTTTGGGATCTATCCAGTCCATGTCATCAATTTTCATTCTGCTGCTCATATGGTACATTAATGTTGTCTTATCCTGTTGGGCTGAGGTGTCAGTTGAGACCCAGTCCTGTCTCTCTTCGCCATTCACTTTCCAGGACACGCTCACATGATCAGGATAAAAGCCTGTGGCCACACACACTAAAGTTGACCATTTATCTGTCTTGTTCTGGGAACAGAGTTCTTTTGGAGAAGGTGGTAGGATCTTGACTTTAGGTAGAGTGATGTTTGCAGCTTGAGAAGGAAAGCGGATAATCAGGAAGATTCATTTGCAACAATTACTATGTAATTACTCTTGTAAATATTACATGCATCAATGAAGTACTTGATTTTGATTGGTCATTCAGAGCAAAGGCTGGTGAATTCATTTATTTATACAATGATTATTTTGTTTACTGTATGCGGATGAAACACTGTATCCATCCAAAGAATGCACACAACAACTTATATAGAGTTGCTTTGTTTAAATATACATTTAATGTTGCTTTGGTTTGTGCAGTTTCAAATTGTTGTTATGCTTTTAACACCTGTAACTTATTTTAAATACCTCTATTTTTACATTTATGTATGGACTTAATTTATTTCTTCTTAAATGCTCCCTTATTACCTCTTTGAAAATAAATAGGGAATTAACATATTATTAATAATAATACATTTACTGAATAAATAAAAATGTATTCATTAACGAATAAATAAGCATTTTACATGGATAAAATAATCTGTACATTCATATTTTAGTGGTCTATGTACGTTTTCTGTAACCAATCCATTTTTTTTTTCATTTCCATGACATGTACAATATGACCCATTTTACTGCATTTCACAAATCATACAAGTAGATTTATTGAATGATGTCTACTAGTACAATTCAAGAGTTTTCAAATTCAGACTTACCCAGAACCATCATTTTGGTCCCTTCTCCAAATTCTAGTTTTGCGTAGCTATTACACGATGATTTACTAACAGCTAATAATGGCCAATGGTACACTGTTTTTGGGGGCCCCTTTTCAGTTTGAGACCGTGAAAGCCATAGTGGCCTCCCAGCTGTTACCCAGAGAGGCCTCTTTTGAGCAGCAGATATTGTAGACTGCAGAATGTTGCATGCAGAATTTCTACTATTCTACAAAATTCTACTATTGTAGAATTTTTTTTTGTGCATTTAAATGTGCATTATGATTTTAACAGTAATTAAAACTAACAAAAAGATAAATATATACAGTGGGCCCAAGAACAGTCAAAACACTGTAATATAGGATAATAAAATATCAAACCAAATACCATATTCAGAGTGTTTCTGAGAACTAACCTCGCTGCTCTTATCATTTCCACAATTAATATTAAACAACTAGACATCCAATAAGTTTAGCTAATCATTAACTGCGTACTTATATTTAGCAATTAAATAGTGGTCAAATGCATAGTATTTGAATTTTACATAATGTGTTGTTTAAATCATATTGCAAACAAAATATGTCAGAGGA
>NW_015520155.1:0-410 GCF_001515645.1 Sinocyclocheilus grahami | reverse complement strand
GTAATAAGCATGTGTTATAGATTTTATTTATGTAAAAACAAATTTAAAAAAATACAGTAAATCTTAATATGAAAAACAATGAATTATATTTAGCTCTGTTAAGTCTGTTTTACTAGTATAGTAGTTTGTTATCGAATTGTAACTATGTACAGTAGCAAGGAAATAAGCAAAAGAAAAACAAATATTATAAAAAAATATTTTATGATTAATCTGATCTGAAGTACCTGCAGATTTTCACTGGGATACACACTCAGAAAAGAACAGAAAGAGAGAAATAAAACGAAACAGTATAGAAAGAGTCTTCAGTTATATAATCAGCATCTCTTCTGGATGGAGTAAATGGATCGAGTTTTCTTGGTAACTCCGTCAATCCAGGAATGTTCAGTTCATTCACTTTCCAGATGAACCCT
>NW_015520154.1:2336-2642 GCF_001515645.1 Sinocyclocheilus grahami | reverse complement strand
ACATGTTAACTTTGACAGCCTTGTTAAAAAAAAAAAAAAAAAAAAGGAATAAAAGGTGGCTCCCTGTCGGGGCCCTGGACCTCGATTTAAAATCGGCTGATGAGGTTAATCACATTATTGCTCAGCTCTTAAGTTACTGGAAGCGTGGGCCGGTTCTGAAAGAAGTCTATGAGATGTGAAAAAAAGCCAGAATTGTTACCCATTGGGTTTGCTCCAATAAACACCTCTGCGAAGTTCCTCTTGGGCATATAAGTAAGGGAATTGATGTAGTTCCTGGCCTGTTGATTTAAAACACACACACACACA
>NW_015520154.1:0-1326 GCF_001515645.1 Sinocyclocheilus grahami | reverse complement strand
TACAATGTATTTTTGGCTATTGCTACAATATACCCCAGCGACTTACGACTTGGTTTTGTGCTCCAGGGTCACATATTTAAAATATATAAATGCCATTGATATTTTATATCTAATGCAATGATCTTCACACTGTGGTTAAAATGTGCAAATATTTTTTGGGCCAATTTCTGTTCTTCCAAAAAACATCATTTTTTCTGGAATGTTAATCTCTATCTTGATCAATCTCGTTCAATGCTTTCCAGTAGATCTCAAACAATACGCACCAGTGCTCCTGCATGTTAAACAACCATGGCTTTTGTTTACTGCACGGAACATTCACCGTTGCATGTTAGAGCTTAAGCAGTCGGAACTCACTGCATGCCTGTGTTTAAAACAAGTGGCGGTGTTTGTCTATAAGCTCAGCCTTGCAGTAAACCCTAGAACTGCAGTGGGTGGAAATTAGGTCAGACGTGTTGCAAACGAAAAGCAGTTGGAAAAGAAATAAATAAAAAACGACCCATGCAAATAGAAAAGAGTCTCATGGGGAAACGTAGTCACTCGTTTTCAGAGCGGCCCAGGTCTGGAGGATTTTCTGCGACATTCTCACCTCGTGGCTCGGCATCCTGCTTATTAGAGAGGCCGGCGGGGTTCCCGTCAGCCGCATTATCTGCTGAAGCTGGTTTATATCTTGGGGAACCCAGGTCAAGGGGTGTACGATAAAATACACTCACAAATATGAGTGGGAAAACAGGAAAACAATGCAACCAATCGGTTTGCTTTACGTCGCGGCTTGATGCCGAGAAGGGGAAAAACAGGACAGGAAGAAGAGGAGGAGCAACACATATGCACGCTATGTTAGATAAGACCCATGCATACCATGTGAATCAGTCTAGTGTTGATAAAGACACAGGAAGTGCAGGACGCAGAAGAGCGAGCATTGAGAAAGCCATTGCTATACCCTCGTAAGCGTGGGCTGATTTTGCTAAATCATCTGCCTACTACTGTCTATTTTAAGATGATTGCATAACTAGTAGTTCATGCAAGTGAATAAGGAATGGGAAAAAATGATGCGACATGAGTGACCGAGGTGACTGAAGCAAGCAGAAAGGATCGCCAGGTCGTCATTGCGACACAGAGAGAGCCAAACTCAGGCAGAACAGAAAACTCACAGACTCTGAAGAGATTTTCATCAAGAGCTCTGGCTCTGGGGTTCCGACGAGCATCAAGATAAGCTTCAACTGATCAATATCTTTAAGAGCAAAATAAAGGAAAATGCAGGGAATGGAGTGACTATGAAAGCAGGGACTGGGGAAAAGGAAAACAAAAACAAAAATAAAAGTTTTTTTT
>NW_015520153.1:2163-2643 GCF_001515645.1 Sinocyclocheilus grahami | reverse complement strand
AACTAATGGAATGGTTGATCATGACAATATTGACACTGCTAAAAATAATTATATGGCTTGATGTTTTAACATCTGGTACACATACCAATACTGCAGCCTTGTAGATACCGATGCCAATCCGATACCAGTACTGTTTTTTAAAATCTTGATCAGTATAGAATAGCTACGCATTTGAAATTAATTTGGCTCATTATAAATTAAGAGAACAGAAAATCAAGACAGAAAAACACAAAAATATTATATACAATCTAAAAATGATAATATAATAACATTATATATTATACATAATAGTATAGAACATTTTATAATGTGAAAATCTTAAATACAACAATAATTTTGTAAAAATACTGCTATTACTGCTACATCTGCTAATGTAATTATGAACAATACATTTGTGATATTACTGCATAAATATATAGACACTATAAACAACGTTTTGGAGAACATGGGACAATTGTTTTTAGGACAACAGACATGTTA
>NW_015520153.1:0-1470 GCF_001515645.1 Sinocyclocheilus grahami | reverse complement strand
GGAAAGATGTTAAGAAGATGAGGAAAACAATACAGGCTAATTATTAGAGAAGCGGTCGGAGTGGGAATTTCATTTGGTGAACAGCCGGACAATGGCTTGATTTAGTTTTTTTCTTTCTTTTTTTGGGCCGCGAAGAAGCTGCATTCATGACCGAGGAGACGGAAAAGAAACTTTACCGCGTGTGCGTGGGATATTTCATTCTATGAAACTATTTCGCTTTCTCGTCTGTTAGCGGAACCACCTGTTTCTGGACGGATTTTCTTGATTCATCATGTCCAAAGTGGTACAGAAAAAGAATCACTGGACCACCAAAGTTAACGAGTGCACGCTCTCTAAGGACGCCCGCGGCGAGCTGAACGTGCAGCTGCTCGGCGGTGCGGAGAACGGTGAGTTCGCCTATATCGGTCACCTTAACGGGAATGCCGTACAGTACAGACATGGGAAAGTGTCCGAGGGGGAATTACTGCTGGAAGTGGAGACGCTCTCTGTCTCTGGATTGCCGCTGTATGATGTGCTGACAGTGATCAAGAACTGCAAGGGACATATTAGGTTGAAAACTGTGAGGCAAGGTAAGAAGAGTGCCTTAATCTGACTTGTTTCCCCCCTGTTATGTATTTCCTGTAAACAAATCATTAAGGAATTGTTTCCCAAGTACCAGCTATGCATGAAAATATTGCGTAATGTACTATTTGGGTGACTTGGCTAAGTAGAGATAGGCCTAATTATTTAGTTTTAATTATTTTGTCATTAGACTGCAACAATAATAACATAATATAAATATATCTGTATTTACACAATATTTGTTTATATATATTTTTATTTATTTATTTATTTTATAGTTGCATGGCTGTTGCTAAAATTCACAGACAAGACCAAATTTTCATGGGTCAGTTCACAGGACCTGGGTTGTGCGTCCCTGAAAAAAAGGGCCCGAGCAGCAGTACTAGTATTATTATTATTTTTTAAATATTTATGCTGTTACATTTCTGATTTTTTGCACATTTATTTTCATCTTTGTTTTGGACTGCATGTAATGTATTTCTTAATTACGAGTGAATGAATCTCTTTTCTTAAGCATTGTGAAACTTTTTGCCCCGGGTTAAGTCAAGTTGAAATAAGTGTAACTTGACAAAATCCATTTCGTGGAAGGTCAGATATTCTGAAGACCCTTTGCAGATGCTCTTTGATAAGTTTAAAGCATGCCTCACTAAATAAAATCACATGTGATGCCGTTCTTCACGTTTCTAAGCCCATTCGTCATTTATTTCGCTTTAAACCTTCGAGGAGTTGATGAGTGAGCCGTAATTTCCAGGTAAAGGACATACAGACTGTCCATTGTGCTGAAGCTGTGGTGACTCCCCACAGGGCTCTGCCTCATCACATGGTTTGAGTTATGCTGCTCGCCCTCCTCTGTATGCTTCTGCTTATTTCACCAAATGACTTCAGACAATATCAGGAAACCAGCCAATC
>NW_015520152.1:2247-2643 GCF_001515645.1 Sinocyclocheilus grahami | reverse complement strand
GGAGGTAGTGGCTGCATTTATCCATTTATATACCACAGAGAAATGATTGTCGCAATGGAAACCCAAAGTCCAGTGGGTAGTGCCTGACTGTCATGATTACATCATAACAAAATTTCCTGATTGGGACTTTTTTTTCTCAACAGATCGTCACGTTCTCTGCGTAGCTAAATGCAATGGTCACTTAAGAACGAATATAGGGCAGCCTTTGATGTTGCATCACAACAATTACGGTATTTTGGAAGAATCTCTTCCTGTTTAAATTTTTGAGGGCCAATTTATTATTTAGATTAGAAGAGGACTATGATTTTTTTAAATTATAAACAGTTATCAAGTAGTATGTTTAATGTTGTGTTTAATTTAGGACACAGTTTTCAGTGCCTACTCAAAAAAAAGTTT
>NW_015520152.1:0-621 GCF_001515645.1 Sinocyclocheilus grahami | reverse complement strand
TGCCTTGCTGTCACTACTCCACATCATAATGTCCTGACTGTACCTTCAACCACCACAGACTCTCAAATTCAGTGCAGATAATGATAAGAGTGGAACTTTGTCTTTGAAAGCAGTAATTAATTTTTTGATGGAATTTTTAATGGGTAAAAATAAGTATGTGTAAATTATTCATAGAGTTAGCTCTTAACATGACACAAGTGTCATTAAAATACTTATAATAACTTAAAATAGAATTCCCCTCCGCCTAAAAACAAACAAGAAATGTACATATAAAAATATATCTAACCTATAATTGAATAGAAATTTGATAAGAATCTTAAATCCCAAAAGGATTCATCCAAATAATCTAATTATTTAAAGTCCATCTTAGGTACTTAGGCCCCAAGTTTGAACATTTGACCTAATAAAACAGCAAATGATAAAATATGTTTTGCACGCCCTGATAAGATCTGACACATCACTCAAAACTTCTGCTGGCTTTAGGCAGCTTTACACTTGTCCTTTAGCCTTAAATCTAGGAGATAACTTTTATTAGCAATGATAATAATTTGCCATTTATTAAATAATATATAAGACGTGACGTGACGTGTGGCCAAGTATGGTTACCCATACTAGGAATTA
>NW_015520151.1:1492-2643 GCF_001515645.1 Sinocyclocheilus grahami | reverse complement strand
CCAACATTGGGTTGAAACAACCCAGCATTTTTTAGAGTGTACCCTTCCAAACTACTTTCAGCTAGTTTGCACGCTTTATTATTTAATGATCTGGGGTGCAATCGAGCACAGACGAGCACTCTTTATTCTCCACTGGCTGAAAGACAACTGTGACCGTTCAGTCAACACACAATGAGTCAGCACCTCTGTGTGCCGCTGTCATGTTTTAATGCCACTAACAAGTCACGCCGATGCCAGATATTACAGGTGGTCTGAGCTAACCAGACTTTCATTTGACTGACAATCAGCATACCAACAGTAAACAGTGCAACAAAACACCAACAATCCAGTGCTAAGAAATGAGCAATGAACGCAGCATTCCCCAAGTGGCCTGTTCTCTTTAGGTTTGAACATGTGTCTTACGAGACCTCTAAGGCTTAAGCACAGAGCATTTCTTTTCTGAATGACATGTGGCTTTATCTGCTGTCCTCCTCTAGTGTTGCAGGTTACAGTGCAACCCTCCTAAATCTGTCTAATATCATGTGGACATGATTTGAGCACTGATTTGATCCTCAGCCGCAATCAAATCCAATCATTTTCTCATTTATGTTTGGGATGATTCTAGAGAAGAACATATTTTTCAGTTGGACTGTTAACCTCTATTTATGATGAGAAACTGAGGATTTGAATGATGATGGTTTGATGATGATGCAGATGATGATTAAGTTCTCTCCATTCTCCTGGGGATGTCTTCAGTCTTTAAGCACAGTTTCCACTGCACTGAGAAGATTAAAAAAGTCAGTTTTTCTAAAGCCTGGACATATTTGGAAAATTGTGAGGATTTTTCTTCTTTCTTATTTCTTTTTTCCAAAAGAAAGTATAGGATCATTCCTGAGACAGACAGGCTTATATTGTAATTCCTCATTATGTCTAATATAAAACCTTGACGTGCACATATAGATATAGATATTTTTTGGAGGGCAATGCAGGAACAACGTCAGAGCTCCAAAATTCAATACAGAGTTCTTATAATAATTAAATTCCAGTTGAAATTTAAACGTGTCTGTAATAAACAAATCCATCAAGATTTTTTTTACTTCAAACCTCAACTTAACTTCAAGCTAAAATACATGTCCTCTATCCATAATATTGCTTTCTGCAGTGAAAAAAGT
>NW_015520151.1:0-410 GCF_001515645.1 Sinocyclocheilus grahami | reverse complement strand
GATTACTTCACTTCTGAAAATTACAACTTGACTGGTACACATAATATATGTGATGGTTTGGTTGGTCTAAGGAGATTTGGTTTGTATATTTGGGGTTATTGAAATGCTTTAAAAATCATGTTTCTTAATCTAAAATATGGTATTCCCTACTTAATATGCTGTATACCTTCAGGAAAACATTCAACAACATAAGGGACACTGTAAATACAATATGAATCCTGGGAGACCAAGGTCTTCCACAGATGCATCACTCTATGCATCACAGTGCTGCAAGTTTTGAATGTTATTACTTAGCATTGCTATATTTAACATGGATATAAAAAGTCTTAAACTCAGCCAAAAAGTGATTACACACTTATGAAACAGACTTTCTGTTGTTGCTGAATAATATAAATATATCAATTTTAATG
>NW_015520150.1:1792-2643 GCF_001515645.1 Sinocyclocheilus grahami | reverse complement strand
ACACACACACACACACACACAAGCACACAATTATATCCATCCTTCCATTATAAGACTCGAGGACTTAAGAGGCCGTTATTTTTATTTTACGACTGTATTTTCACATTTAACTCTATTCATTGGTCACCCACTATCAGTCTGGTATAAGCCAGGCATGGGATTCTCTAGAATCTTCATCATGACTTGATAAATCAACATCGATTGAACAAGTATACAATGTATTATATACATACGTGTTTATGAGCATGTGAAATAGATGTGTTGTACCTGAAGCACAGAATAGCTTTACTTCTAATGAAAAATGTTCTAGATGTTTACATGAGGAAGAAAACATAATAAATGGCTGCGCTAGGCAACCTGCATTTTTATTCAAAGCAACGAGTGAACAAAAATATGCAACATATAATGACATTGCATGTCAAACTAGATAAAAAAAAAATAAAATAAAAAAAAGTCACACTTTATGTTGTTAAAGCCTGGACAGAAAGTTTGAAGTAGACTGAAAAGCCTGAAGATTTTAAATTTCAAGCACTTTTACGTTTGAAGCATTTTACAATTTTTAAGTGTTAAACAGTTTAAAGGTGCAGTATTGTAATATTGACAGCTAGTGGCTAAAATGTTTACTGTAGTCCAAATTCACGCGGGTTGCTAGATTAATGACACACAACAGGAACGTATGCAATTGACAATGGAAGGTGATGAGCTGATGATTTGATTTATCCACGTTTTAGCTTTTTGAATAGATACAGAGGCTTTTTAGGTCGGGTAGAATCCGTGATCCCTGACCCAGTTCGTTTGCTGGCTTCTATGGCTGCAACACGCTGTTTTTTTCTGCCAAATGGCAACCCGGG
>NW_015520150.1:0-784 GCF_001515645.1 Sinocyclocheilus grahami | reverse complement strand
CAGTGCATGTCCAAAACCCTTTTGGGAATACTGTAGCTATTAAAACCAAGCAATGTGTTTCTTCTTGTTTCAACAAAGCACAACTCTCTCTTCAATAGTTCAGTCAACTATGAGATATATTTCTCTCTCTTGTGCAGGGATCTTATGACAGCACTGGGAAATATCTCTCTGACCACTGTCTCGTTCCAGCTCCAATTTGTCATTCAAGAGCATTTGAGAGAGACGGCCATTGTTGCTGTGATTGATAGGTTGGTCTCATGCTGGAGAGTTATGATAAGTATAATTTTATTCCCTTATAATGTTAGTCAAGGTTTCTTCCACCAAAAACAGCTGTAATGTAGTCTGCCATAGCCATTTTCAACCCTTTCTGACTTTGGCTCTGGTTTTCTATGCCTCTGTGCCTCTGACTTTTTATAAATTGTTTTCAATAAAAATATAGTTTTTTTTATATTTGAATATATTTGAATATATTTTCAGCAGCAATTACTCCAGTCTTCAACATTGCATGATCCTTCATAAATCATTCATGTGCTGCTTTAGTGTTATTATTATTATTATCCATGTTTTTTAAGACATTAATACTTTTATTCAGATAATAAGCATTACATTTATCAAAAGTGACAGTGGAGACATTTAAAACGTTAAAAAAATTTTTTCCAATAAAATCTATTTCAAATAAATGCTAACATTTTAAATCTTTCTATTCATTAAAGGATCCTGAAAAAAAGTATAAATAATGATAATAATGATAATAATAATAATAATTATTATTATTATTATTATT
>NW_015520149.1:1240-2643 GCF_001515645.1 Sinocyclocheilus grahami | reverse complement strand
TTATGTGATTTAATTTTACATTTGATTTTATTATTATTATTATTAGCTTTTCATGAACCACATTTGTGAAACCCTGGTCTACAGAACTAATTTAAGTAACATTTACATAATTTAAGTAACATTTACATTTAAGTAACAATTTCAGTAATATTTAAGCAGAAGCCTTTAGATCAAAAGAAAACATCATTTGATTTGAGTATGTCCAAACTTCTTCAGTGCATATTTTATAAATAAATTTGTATTGCTGTGTTTTGTTGAAGAAAAACATACAGCTCCTATTCTGACGATAGATTAAATTAAATTGCATAATTCAATAGTTAACGATATGACATTGTTGTTGTTTACAGTATTAATTTCAGCCATGACTCATCCTTTCTGTGTGCATCCAGTGACAAGGGAACTGTGCACATATTTGCTCTGAAAGACACCAAACTGAACCGGCGTTCTGCGTAAGATTAATCATGTCACTAAAAAGAAAATCTTGATTGTCATTTTATTGCCGTTTTCGTTGCATTCTAGGTGTTCTTTAGAAATATCCTAGTAGTTGTAGTTAGTCACTTGGTTTTATGTGTGGTTTCTTGTCTTCTCTAGTTTGGCGCGAGTAGGAAAGGTGGGTCCGGTCATCGGGCAGTATGTGGACAGTCAGTGGTCTCTGGCTAATTTCACGGTGCCGGCTGAGTGCGCTTGCATCTGTGCCTTTGGGAAGAACACCTCCAAAAATGTCAACTCTGTTATTGGTATGTGGGCTTTATTTCCAAGACATTTGAGTGAACCATTATTGATTTGTCAGTTTCTCATTACTTGTGTCTCTCTTTAAAGCCATATGTGTTGATGGGACATTCCACAAGTACGTCTTCAGCCCTGATGGAAACTGCAACCGCGAGGCTTTCGACGTGTATCTGGACATTTGCGATGATGATGATTTCTAAAGCTGTAGATTGAGCTGTGACTAATGTAAAATAGTAACCTTTTTAACAGTGAACTCTGCTGGTTGTTCCTCATGCTTATTTCTGTGAGATTATGTTACTGCCTTGTATAATCAAATGTACATAAAATCGGTCTGTGAGTAAATGTCTTGTTAACATATCTTATTTTTTCACATGCAGGAGTTTCAAAGTCTGTGATCGTTTACTTGTTCTTCAGAGATACTCAACCTTTGAACACTTTTGAATGATTTCTCATCATTCTTTGTCCTGTTGGTGTCCTGTTACTCTTAAGGAAAAAGGTTCCTCAACCTTAAAGGAACTTTATTTATGAATCAATACAGGCTTTTGGGACTAAATATATATAGAACAGGGTTTTGGCTTTATGGTGTATTTTATATAATAGATGGTACAACTTCTAATATGATAAATCATAGGTTTTATCTATAACAAATCAACCTTTATATTTTATTTTACACT
>NW_015520149.1:0-475 GCF_001515645.1 Sinocyclocheilus grahami | reverse complement strand
GCTTCATATATTTGTGGAAACCTTGATATATTCAGGATTTTTGACATAGAAAGTTCAAATGAACTGCATATATTTGAAAGGGAAATCTTTTGTAACATTATATCGTGTATCTCACTTTTGATCAATTTAATGCATCCCAAAAGTATTAATTTCTTTAACAAGAAAGAAGTGAGTGTAGTTACAGGAAAATTCTAATATATCAGATGTAATATAGATAGATTAGATAGGTATTCATCCCAATGTAAATTTAAGGCATCCTGTAGCTTATACAACATAGAAAACACAAATACACACAATATGAGACACATCAAATATGAAAAAATCAGATAATCAAGTATAAAGTAAATCTAAAGATAATACTGTAATATGTAAAAAATAAAAATAATACTGATATATATTAACAGCATTGCATAGTTAATTAAATATTTAATTTTGCATGCATTACTGCACTCTAAAAATTGCTGGGTTAAATATA
>NW_015520148.1:2013-2644 GCF_001515645.1 Sinocyclocheilus grahami | reverse complement strand
TTTTTTTTTTTGGTCTGTAAAATTAATTACTTCAAATGATCTCTACACAGGAAGTTAAGAAAGAAAGAAAAACGGACAAAAGTCATACAGACAATCATTAGGGTTAATATATGCATGACAAAATTATAATTTCGGGGTGAGCTTTCATTTATCCTCATGTCATTGTAAACTTGTACTACATTTGATTTATTTTGATTTCTCACTTTTGTTTTTTTTTTTTGCGTAAAATGACTGTAATTACTTACAAATATTTTTCCACAGAAGAAAAAGAAAGAGAGATGAAAGTCCTATAGACAGTCATGAGAGAGTAAATGCATGACAAATTTGTAATTTTTGGGTGCACTTTCCCTTTAACATGTCTTCCTTTGAAGGTGATATAAACTCTAGAGTTTGCATGTGGACTCTTTTGAGGAAGGTTGTTCGAGGACAGGGTAAATGAGTGCTGTGTGTGTTTGGAGCCAGGGATAATCAGGGAATTACTCTGGAAATGTCAGTTTCATCTGGATTTGATTATGGAGCGCATCCTCACGTGTGCCACTGCTCTAAACGTGCCTCCAGCACGCTGGAGACAATATCTCGGTGTGTGCTTTATTCATCACGTCTGCAAATAAAATAAATAAATAAATAATTA
>NW_015520148.1:0-861 GCF_001515645.1 Sinocyclocheilus grahami | reverse complement strand
GTCATTGACTCCTTGTTTTTATGGCATGAACTCGTTTGGTGAGAAAGCAACTTGTCATAATGTCATTGCTGTTATTCTCACGAATATTAAAGTCATAGCACTTGGCGATTTGTCTCCTGCTGCAATATTTGCTCAAATCTGACACTAATTAGTGGGACACAAAGTGTCTTAATTAAAACATAGTGGAACATGAATACATTAAAACAAATGAACCTTATGCACAGTGTCTGATTTTCTCACGTTGCACAAGAGAGCAGTGAATCTGGTTCTTCTCAAGATGCAAGATTACGCGCAGCACGCTAAAATAATATGAAACAGGCCGCGCCATTAGCTTCTATTTTTTTTGTGCACATTTATACACAAAACACACTAATTCAAAACTTTTGTAGCAGTTACTTCTGTTATTAGGAATAAAAAGAAGGCTATGCGCGTGATCTTATAATTAATGCTGTTGTTAATGATAATAGAGACTGATGTTTCACATACACCACATTGTATCATTTTTTTCCACATGTACATCAATATGCAGATGTTGTTTTAATCTTCTATTTGTACAAGCATTATTTGGTGTGACTTAGTGTTGATTCAGTTATATTAATTAGTTTTTCACTTATATTAAGCATATTTGTTACCTGATAAAAAAAAATATGTTGTACACTGATTATAGGCATCAACAGACATATATAACTTATCAAATTAATATGAATAAGTTAAAACATTTTTAGTTACTTTAGGGTCAGTAAGATTTTAAAACTGTTTTTTAAAGAATTTTTTATTTTTTGCCAAGGCTGCATTTATTTGATTAAAAATACAGTTAAAACTGTAAAAATGTGAAATATTATTACAATTTAAAATAGCTGT
>NW_015520147.1:0-2644 GCF_001515645.1 Sinocyclocheilus grahami | reverse complement strand
AATCTATCAGAGCTTCAGGTAATTTCTGGATATCCTCCATTGATTGATGCGATATCTCTAACATTCTTCCCAGCTAACAGGGAACGGTCTTACAACTTTCACTTATGTTTTAAAAAAAAGTTATATAAATGTTAGGACAAAACGTTCCTGTTTATGGAATGTTTTTATAACCTTATTAATATTTGATATACATTGTCATAACGTTGAGAGAAAATATTCTTAGAACATCCTTGTACTTGAAGAACGTTCTAAGAAATGTTTTTGTCTCATGACATTTTATCATTCTTAGGATATTAAAAATAAACATAAAAATAACCTATTTTAAGTGAAAATAAAGTTTGTAGAACATTGTAAGAAACATTTTTGTAATCTTTAATAAACGTTATTATCACGGCTCACAAAAAAGCCGAACATTTTAACGTTATATATACATATATATATATAAACGATTAAATAATGTTATATTTTAGGTGAAAATAAAGTTAGTACAACATTCAAAGAAACACTTTAATGCTCTTATAATATTAAGCAATAATCGGTTAAATAATGTTATATTTTAGGTGAAAATAAAGTTAGTACAACATTCAAAGAAACCTTTTAACGTTCTTAGAATATTAAGCAATAAACGGTTAAATAATGTTATATTTTAGATGAAAATAAAGTTAGTACAACATTCAAAGAAACACTTTAATGTTCTTAGAATATTAAGCAATAATCGGTTAAATAATGTTATGTTTTAGGTGAAAATAAAGTTAGTACAACATTCTAAGAAACATTTTAACATTCTTAGAATATTAAACAATAAATGATTAAATAATGTTATGTTTTAGGTGAAAATAAAGTTAGTACAACATTCAAAGAAACACTTTAATATTCTTAGAATATTAAGCAATAATCGGTTAAATAATGTTATGTTTTAGGTGAAAATAAAGTTAGTACAACATTCTAAGAAACACTTTAATATTCTTAGAATATTAAGCAATAATCAGTTAAATAATGTTATGTTTTAGGTGAAAATAAAGTTAGTACAACATTCTAAGAAACCTTTTAACGTTTTTAAAATATTAAGCAATAAACGGTTAAATAATGTAATATTTTAGATGAAGATAAAGTTAGTACAACATTCAAAGAAACACTAATGTTCTTAGAATATTAAGCAATAATCGGTTAAATAATGTTATGTTTTAGGTGAAAATAAAGTTAGTACAACATTCTAAGAAACCTTTTAACGTTTTTAGAGTATTAAGCAATAAACGGTTAAATAATGTTATATTTTAGATGAAAATAAAGTTAGTACAACATTCAAAGAAACACTTTAATATTCTTAGAATATTAAGCAATAATCGGTTAAATAATGTTATGTTTTAGGTGAAAATAAAGTTAGTAGAACATTCTAAAAACCTTTTTCACGTTTTTAGAATATTAAGCAATAATCGGTTAAATAATGTTATGTTTTAGGTGAAAATAAAGTTAGTACAACATTCAGAGAAACACTTTAATGTTCTTAGAATAGTAAGCAATAAACGATTAAATAATGTTATGCTTTAGTGAAAATAAAGTTAGTACAACATTCTAAGAAATATTTTAACGTTCTTAGAATATTAAGCAATAAACGGTTAAATAAAGTTATGTTTTAGGTGAAAATAAAGTTAGTAGAACATTCTAAAAACCTTTTTCACGTTTTTAGAATATTAAGCAATAATCGGTTAAATAATGTTATGTTTTAGGTGAAAATAAAGTTAGTACAACATCCTAAGAAACATTTTTCTAACATTTTGTAACCTAAATAATATTGTAATCATGGCAAGAAAACTGGACACATATGGTTCTTCACTAAGCAGGTGATCTTTGCAGGTCATTGTGATTCAAATCCAGCCGGTCCCCGATCAGTCTCCACAGGAGGCACCGGGTGTGACCAGACACTTGGTTCTCAAGGAGACCGATGTCATCTATTTGACCAAGCAGCAGCTGCACTTTGTGGATTTGGAGTCACCGGATAGTGAGCTCACGTACACCGTCACCACCCCACCTTTCTACAGCACCACCTATGGGTACAAAATTAAACTACTCTGCATAAGAAGCCCTTGCAGTCCACAGGATGCTATTGAATTCAAACTGTTACCTGCATCTTATAATGTGACATGTATGAGTTGTACGTTTTCATTTCCAGAGGCTCTGATGCAGGAAGGTTGTTTCTGGTTGACAGTATCCCAAAATTTACCAAGGACCCAAATGCTCCAATGCTGAGACTTTTCACTCAGGTAAATACTCTGTCTGAACTAGGGTTAGACATATTATTTTCCAGAAGTATCTGAAGCTGTACACGATCCTCTCTTTGTAGCATGCGGTCAACTATATGAAGGTTGCTTACATGCCCCCCATCCTGGACATTGGACCGTTCCCTCAGAACATCCAGTTTGTCCTGTCAGTAACCAATCAGCAAGGCAGCATGACCGCTGGGATCTGCTTCAATGTAACGGTTCTGCCGGAGGATAACCTGGCACCAGAGGTACAGCAGCCCTCATCGACCCAATCCAGAACAGAAAATCCTTATAGGGCATGCTAGTGGTACTTATCGAGGAGACTTGTGCTATAGTACTTTCTACTGTAATCTGATATTCACGTGATGGGCAATAAAATGGCC
>NW_015520146.1:1931-2644 GCF_001515645.1 Sinocyclocheilus grahami | reverse complement strand
ATACATGGGGGTGTGACAACTTGAGTTGGTGCTTGGAGGAATTGGGGGGTAAATGAGGTGTGAGAGGAGGAGGGAGAGGTCAGCGGAGGAGAGACAGACAGAGAGCGAGAGAGAGGGATGAGGGATATCAGATGGCTGATTAGCACTGAATTGATAACATTCTAAATTCAGGCACGAGGAATCAGTCAGTGCCTCACTCTCTCTCCACTTTTAACTCTTCACATCCGACTCTGCGCATAGTGCATTTGTTGCTCGCAATAAACATCTGAGAGATGAGATTGCAGCTGACTTTACCTCCTTTTACCCCTCTCTTATTTTTTTTCCCTCTCAGGATGGATATGTAACACAGCTGCAGTGTCTTTCAGCCTAAAATGATATTCACATTGGGCTATACGGCTTCCTCAGAGGGGCTCGTATGGTCCAGTGGCCAATCCCGGCGGCACCCACGAACTCCCTTCACCTGACTTTGGTCTCCCCTCCTCCGTCGCTCTCTGCGGCGCACTCGCTCCACTGACATCACATCTATACCATTTAGCTCCCTCGCTCTCTTTGAATACCCCCGCCCCCTTCCCTTCCCTTCCTGCCTTTTGCCCCTGGACTGCGCTCAATGCAGTAGTAGTGGAGACATTGTTCACAGCCCACAGCTCAACCCTGGAATTGTACACCAGTAGGTTCTCTTTCTCTCTGTCTCTCTCTCTCTCTCTCTCTCTCTC
>NW_015520146.1:0-312 GCF_001515645.1 Sinocyclocheilus grahami | reverse complement strand
TTTTTCGAAACCATACAAATCTGACATGAAGGACTACATTTATAAACTAGACTTTGAAAAGATTTTTTTTTCTTTATTGTGAACTCTATTTAAAGTGGTTCCTGCTGTAGTGTTGCTCTCCAGAAGCCACTCTTGTGTTCTGGCATATGAGTGTCTAATGTAAAATCTGTGCCTCGGTATTTTTTTTGCACACAAGTCCTCCAGACATGTGGAAAGCGCTGCTTCCTCTCTGCTGCATTAAACCATGCCAGCAGATTTAGCCACATCAAAATTTGCTATTCTCAAGGGCATGTCAGAATATATCTAATGCAG
>NW_015520145.1:0-834 GCF_001515645.1 Sinocyclocheilus grahami | reverse complement strand
GGAGCGATTTGCATGATAAGTAGCATCATTACAGGGCAGTGCAGCGGGACCTAGCAGACATCGGAGATCAGCATGAATGTATATTCTGAATATCTCCAAATGGACGTGTTTTGCAGGATGTGTGTGTTCATACACTGAATCTGTACTTGAAACCATCTTGTTGTCCCAGTCGTCCATGTTCCATCATTCTGACTGCAGGTTAATGTGGTCGGTTGGTGTCTTCATTAATGGTTTTGAGTTTTGTGGCCAGTTTTTTTTTTCCTTCTCTCCCCTTGTGATGTCCTCACCCTTGTCTTCCCTTACTGCCCCTTTCTGTCTGCGTCCATGGCAACAGCTAAAGATTTCCCAGGTACAACCACAGGTAAATATTTTTTGCTGGTGTGCTGACATCATCATTGCGAGACAGGGTGCTGTAATGTGGCTTGTGGAGTGGTGGGTCGGGTTACGCCAATTAACCTCCTCCATAGCATGAGCTGGGAAATAGCATTGCCTTGCATGGGAGCACTGCTGATCTTTGTGAAATGTCATGGTGCTCCATGGTGCTGTCATCCACATGAGGGATGCTTAAGCCTTTGGCTCACTTACTGTTATCAGTGAAAGGAAATGAATCTTATTACGGTTAGAAAGAGAGTCTGGAAGAGTTAGAAATACTGTTTATATACAAGAGTCAATGGAAAAAGGACAAAATATAGAGCATTTTGTACAAATTTGTGTCACTTTTATACATTTTTTAAAAACTTTTAGGCCATTTTCAGCATCAAATGTCAAGTGGTGTAACCAATATACCTACAATAGTCTATCTATCTATCTATCTATCTATCTATCTATCTATCT
>NW_015520144.1:1988-2645 GCF_001515645.1 Sinocyclocheilus grahami | reverse complement strand
TGCTGAAGTAGCTGTGATCTGTGTGTTTGTAGTTAATAACGCTGGCGTGGGTCTGGTGGGGCCGGTTGAGGGTCTCAGCATGGATGACATGATGAAGGTGTTCCAGACTAATTTCTTTGGTGCGGTTCGCATGATTAAAGAGGCGATGCCTGACATGAAGAGGAGACGCTCTGGACACATCATCGTCATCAGCAGTGCGATGGGCCTGCAGGGTAAACACTGAGCGTTCATTCATTATATATTATTATTTTCATTTGTGGAGTTGAAGAATTCTTCCTAAGGAATTATTGATTGATTATTGATAATGTTGATCAGATAGACACAGAAGAAGAGTTCTTCATGTTGATGGAAACCAATGATCTGCTGAATGACAAACACGTGCAAACATCAGCGTACAGAAACATTTACAGCTTAAAGCCAATAAACAGCAAATAAGCATGATGAGAGCCGCACCGATGTGACTCGTGTTGCTCTTCGCAGGTGTGGCGTTTAATGATGTTTACTCGGCTTCAAAGTTTGCCATAGAGGGGTTCTGCGAGAGTCTGGCCGTCCAGCTGCTCAAGTTTAACATCACGTGAGTTTCGCTGCATTTGCTGATCATTCTGACAATCCTGCTTTTCATCTTCTCATTTACACTTACAGTCACTTGATGACTTT
>NW_015520144.1:0-361 GCF_001515645.1 Sinocyclocheilus grahami | reverse complement strand
GGCAGCCTGTCTGTTCACACCTTCTATCACATGCTGTATAATCTGGGAGGAGTCATGCATGTTAGTCTGAGTATCTTGAAGTGCCTGAGCTGTGGATGTTTACGGAGACAAGCCATCTCACCAACCTAACACACACTCATACATGCATATGTGGTTTACAGCGACTCTCATAGGTGTAATGGTTTTCATACCGCACAAACTGTATATTCTATCCCCTAAGCCTGCCCCTAAAGGAAGTCTCCTCATAAACCATGTTTACATTGTAATACCCATGTCATTAAAAACATTTGTATCCTCATAAGCCATGTATTATTATAAGCACTCACTCACTCACTCACTCACTCACTCACTCACTCACTCA
>NW_015520143.1:2380-2645 GCF_001515645.1 Sinocyclocheilus grahami | reverse complement strand
ACATAACCGCACATTCCCTACCTGCATGGCTTTGTGGAGACGTTCAGCAAAGTAGGCAGGAGTGTTTTTAATGCACTTCACTGAAAAATACACAGATGGAACATGATTAGAAACTATACACATTACTTCATATTACAGAAAGAGGAATAGTTTATTGAGATTACACATTTAATCAGTTGCAGAATACAATTTTGTATCATAATCATGTTGCAATATTATAAGTAATACGCCTTTAATTTTAAAATGTTTAAAGAGGAAACATATG
>NW_015520143.1:0-615 GCF_001515645.1 Sinocyclocheilus grahami | reverse complement strand
GGAAATAACAGCAGTTCCTGTGTATTTCTGTGGTCGTTTAAGCGCGGTGGGCTGGTGGGTTTTTACCTTGTCTCAGATGAGGTTTACTGCGAGCGCACAGAATCGCATTAAACTGAGACTCGTCCGTGCCGACTTTATTCTCTCCTGCAGCGTGGAGTTTCTGCAACACAGAAAACATCACACAAATGCATGCAGGTGGACGACAGCAGCCTAAAATGCACATTTACATCAAAATGTGAATTTGTTTAAGCAAATAAAGTCTTGTCTCCAACCTGAGCATCCTGTTTGGCCATCGAAATATCCACAGTCTCCTTCTCATCTCGATTACCCTGAAATCAAACGATGGAAAGAATCTATATAGTTCTTATTTCGCTTCCAGTTTTCAAAGGAAAATCGATATTTTTTTGTGTTCAATTGCAGCAGTGTTGTTATTGTTTTTGTTAAAAATTTCATTTTATTTAAAAAAAATTATATATGTATACTATAACACTATATAAATAATACTAAAATAACACTGATCTGCAGCAAATGTCAAATATGTATTCATAAGATTACAATGTTTTACAAGTCATTTATTTCTGCTTAAAATGAAATGAAATTCAATTCAATTCAATT
>NW_015520142.1:0-2645 GCF_001515645.1 Sinocyclocheilus grahami | reverse complement strand
ATATATATATATATATATATAAAATTCATCAGATCTTTGCAAGTGTATATATTATATACAAATATAAATATATGAGCAATATCACACGAGTAGACATATGTTTTTTTCATTCATACTAGTCGCTTTTATCATTACAATATCATTAATATAAACGTAAATTTAAAACAATATATAGTTAATGTAGTCCTCTTTTCCTTCTAATTTGCATTTTTTTTGTCATAGTATACTTTTTTCTAATTATAATGAGATCCTATTTTTTTTCTAGTTTTGTAAAGTTTCTGTTTGTTTTAATGTACTGTTATTTTATTTTTCTTTAAATATATAACAAATCAAATGTTATATTGAATATGTTATATTTAATACATATATAACAAATACATCATAATTATTATATATTATTTAATAATACTTAATTCACATTTATTAAACTAAGGAGTCTTACTGATATCTTGGTGAAAATGTAGAGGATGAGAGACAGCACACTCATGTAGATGCGGATGCGCTGACCCCCGAACCTCTTCCTCAGATACTCTGGCATTGTGACTACTCCAGCAGAAATATACACAGGCACAAAGATCCAGCCCAAGGCAATGAGGACCCATATTGCCTAAAGAGCATCACACTTGTTTTGTTTCAGCATTTGATGCAATATACAGTAACAGTCAAACATTTGATTAGCCTAAGACAACAACAATCTCACAAATTAAATCAGGAATTACTGAAACAACACTAAAAGCTTGTAGGATGAGGACTGATTTGTCTGCTGTACATTCCACTCAAATCCCCCGACTGCGAGTCCCCCTGCAGCTCCTGTTCCTGCTAATCCAATGAACAGCCCGCTGCCTACGTTACTCGACATCAAAGAGGCTCCAATCTGTTGAAACATAACACAAGAGAGACATACTGAGAGAAAACTCCCAAAACTAAATGAAACTATGATAAATCAAGCTGAAAGAGACATGTCTTCACATTAAATATGAATCTTCTGTAAATATGATTTGTGTGTAACTGTTGTATATGATTTAATTTAATTTAACACAAAACACATTCACTTCATAATGTGTTTACATGAAATAAATTCCCTTAGGAGATTGGATTGATTTATTATTTCTGCTTTCCTGGTTGTAATTCCAGGCAAGGACTTTAAAAATCAAGATGCTTCCTTGTAGACATCCACAAAATAAGCATCCCAGCTTCATTATTACGAGTAAACACAAAAACTCACAGGCCACCATGTCATGGATCGTCCGGCCAAGAAGTATCCCCCCACTGTTCCCCGGTTGGCTCTGACTGAAGACTACAAATCAAAAACACAGCAGTTCCATCTCTGCATCAAGAATTAGGCATACGGAATTCTCTAGGTCAATGCAAATATTACCAGAGAGGCTGCAGACTTTCACTTACCCATATTCCAACTGCCAACACAAACACAAAGTAGATCACAACCACAGCAATATCAGCAGCCTCCAAAGTAAACTTCCTGGGCACCTCGGGCTCTGGGGTGCCCGTTACAAGTTCAGGTGAAGCTGGCATTTTGTACAATGCCTGAGGCAAAAGTGTGAACTTTGAAGCAGGTGCTAAATTCATTAATAATTAATCAGCCTGTTCCAGAGAATGCTGAGAATGCAATGCTGAGAGTTACGCATTATATGACAGCTACACATCACCACGTGAGGACACTGAAAACTAATATATTTTAAAGTTAACGGTTTACGTTTTAGAAAAGCAATTACATGTCTTTATATACAAAATATATAATTTTGTGGGGTTATTTAGCATAATAATCTAAATGAATTAATTCCATAAAAACAGGAAAAATTTAGAAAAATTGTGAAAATGTTTTAACTAGTACAGTATATACAAGAATACTTAATAATAATAAAAATGATGCAATTTAGCCCCAAATTAAAAAATAAAAAAATCAAGAGAATGACAAACATTTGAAGACTTTTTAATTGCAGGGTGACATATAAAACAAAATTGCAATATTGTACATGTGAGACAACATAAATACTCTGAATGTCAGTCCATTTATTTCTTCTTCCAGAATTTGCTGTAATCATCAACTTTGAAATCATCCTCAAAATCGTCCAATTTCTGTTTCGCTGCCCTCTTCGGTTCTCTTTTCCGCATCCTGATTTTCTTCTCCTCCTCCGAGAGGGTGGTGATGTCCACGGGCATCTAGGAGGAAAAATAAAATACAGTAAAAACTGTTGATAACTGACTCAAAACACTCACCCAAAGACCTTTTTTTTTTTAAACTTGATGACATTTTGAACTACCATTGTATAACAGTTCTTCATGATATTGAGTGAATAATAGCAGAATTTTCCTTTTTGGGTGAAGTGTGTACCTTTAACAAAAAAGCTTGGAAACTGGAATATAAACCACTAACCTTCATTATTCTTCTGGGCTCTTTATATCTGATGTTGATGGTGGATCCATCAGGTCTCACCAACAGAACCGGATACATCCTCTCATACTTCTGCCTCCCAAAGCGGACCACACAGGTTCTGTTGGAGTCTGACTGAAAGACTGTAGTGTGAAATGTGGATGTGGCCTGCAAGCACCTGTGGGTGACAACAGCCTGAAGACACCTGTTCAAAACAATAAAAGGACATTACAAATGTAAACATTTCTGAGCA
>NW_015520141.1:0-2646 GCF_001515645.1 Sinocyclocheilus grahami | reverse complement strand
GTGTCACATGATGCTTTAGAAATCATTCTAATATGCTGATTTAGTACTCACGGAACGCTTCTTATTATTTTTAATGTTGAAAACAGTTGTGCTGCTTAATAGTTTTGTGGAAACGTTTTTTATTTTTTTTTTCAGGATTATTTGATAAATAGAAAGTTCAAAATAATTGTATTTATTTGAAATAGAAATCTTTAATTTCACTTTACTGTCAAAATAATAGTCTTTACTGTTACTTCTGATCAATTTCATGCATCCTTACTGAATAAAAGTATTAATTTCTTTTTTTTATTACTAACTCAAACTGTTAAACTGTATTTTAATATTGAAAAAAGTCATATTTATTCATCAATGTAGTGCTTGTTTATATTATGTACATTCTGAAAATAACATGCAATATTTAAGCCTGTGAAATAGGAGATATCTGGCAACAGAGATGTTTGAGTGAGAGGAACTAACCAACGTTAGCACTGGAGGGGATGTTTCTATGGCAGCCTTATTATCAGTGACCTTTTAAAAGACTTTATCGTTGCTTATTACACAGCTCTCTGGAATACATGATTCTTATGGCCTGATCAATGGTTGCCATTCTACGGTCAGATATGTTTGTATATTGGTGCTTAATTGTATAATTGACCATTGTCCCAGGCAGCTATACGATTTCCTACATAACTGTTAGTCTCGAATTAGTCCGCAGTCATCCTTTAGATAAGGCCGTTACATTCAAGTGGATTCTGATTGGCTATCAATGTTTTTAGCGTTCATCAGCCGGAAAAAATTTTTCTGGGAGTGATTCCAACGATGTAGTTAATGTGTCGTAATCTGTATAGTTGTAAAAAGAGGACTTCCCTATTCTAATGATTGATTATTAAAACTTGATTGTTATTATTGCTATAGTTGTAGTTGGTTAAGTGAACAGGATTTTAATCTCTATGCCTCTTTACTCATAGATCACCGGCATACGTTTCACCACACCCACCACCCCCTGTCCACCCATCTCCCCCCGCAGCGTTTCCGCAAGAGGGTGCTCAGTATGGACCGCCGGCGAAAGAAAAAGAGGAAGAAAAAGAAGACGTCCATGCCCCCGTCAGATGTCACGCCCACTATTCATGAGGTGGATGAGGAGGAGGCGGAGTCTGAGACTGAGGGACAGTGCCAAGCAGCCACGCCTACTGAACCATCTGAAGAGCTGCCACAGGTAACTTGAAGTGTTTACCATATTACTAATTTTACAGAATGCATTATGTATATGTGACTTTTTAGTACTGATTTCCCTGAATGACTTACTGCTGCATGGTATATTGTATCCCATGATGCAATGCACTTGACTATACCTTCCGTTTCAAGTGTGAAATAATAATTATGGAAATAATATTGAATGAAGGTTTTAATTTTATATCTTGTTCTTGACTCTTGTGATTGGACTCTCAAGTTAAGACATTATTGTAGGGATGCAATTAACAATTTTGATAATCAATTAATCCGATTATTTCCTGATTCAAAAATATATATATATTATAATTAAAATAACTTAATTTTAATCTTTTATTCACAAAACAGTTATTCCACATCCTGCCCAGTGTTGTCCTCCAAAAAAATAGCAATTTTAAAGCAATGAAAACAAATATTGTGAATTTATCTGTGTAGAGTTTGTGCAATTCAACATTATTGAATTGCACAATATGGTTGCATGGTTCATATTTAAATCGATTACCATTTGTAAAGTAGTTCAACTTAAAATCATTAAATTAAAAATGATAAAGCCATTACAATAGTCCCTTTGCTATTTGTGCTTTCATAAAAAATACTATTACTTGTTATTACTTGTATCTAGAAATTTGAACCTACATAATTGCTAACAAGGAATATTTTAGATGAAAAATTTAGATTAATATTTTAGAAAAATGTTTGTTTTAGCCAGAATAATTCTACTACCTAAGTGCAATAGAATGCAAAGATAACCACTAACAATCAGCACTTACTAAAGTAAGCATGCAACATATTATAATGAGGCCATGTGACAATAGTGTAGAATTCAATTGCTTGAAGTGTTTCTCATTGCATTTGAATTCACATGCTATTAAAAATAGTATGCTGTATACAGTAGGGTTTCATTCTGCACTACTAGATATGTTGGGATAACTGTGTGAGAGATGGAATGGGATAATGGAGAGCTGCTGACAGGTGTTGTGATCTCACAGCTCAGTTTGGGAAGTGAGGAGGATCTGGCAGCCGATCTCCCTCTCACTAGCTTCTATATGGAGAGCGAGAGACCCCCGAGCAGTGAGGAGACCCCACCCAGCCACGCCGGAATGGAGGAGCTGGAGGAAACACAAGAACGACCGGATGGAGGAGAGGAGGAGGAGGTTTCCAACAGGTATTTGACTATTTATTTAAAATAACCTTGCAGTGCTAAAAACACTTATGCATGTTAAATGGGTTGATCGAAGAATACATTATAATTCCATCATTATTTACTCACCATCATATCGTTCCGAACAACATTTTGTGAAGATATTGAAAATATATTTTTACTTGCAATCATATTTCTTCAATCTGGATCAGATATAATAATTATAAGCAAGCTAATACGTATGTTTATTTAGATCGTGCATAACACACACACACACACACACACACACACACACA
>NW_015520140.1:2171-2646 GCF_001515645.1 Sinocyclocheilus grahami | reverse complement strand
TGCAGGTTTTATAAAGGTACATTTAAAACTTTAAGCCGCTTAAGAAAATTTAAGAAATAAATTTAATGTCAATATGGTCTCTAAATGTAAATGTCTTGTATTCAACTTCCCACAGATCTCAATGACCTTTTAATTCAATTAAAAAAAACAAAAAAAGTCTAAAGATTCTTAAATTAAGATATATTTACATAAGATAAGATGTCTTGTTTTATGAGAAATTGTTCAAAATATGAGTTTGATAGATGGGAAAAAAAAATCTGCCAGTGGGTCAGAAAATTAACTTAATTCAAAAATAAAAAACAAGTTTTCACACACCATGGACAGAAAATTTGAAGAGTTTGGTTCCAAAACGCGATGATCGCCATTTTTATTTTATTTTATTGAGTTTCCACCAAAATCAGTATCGTATCTGGTCGGTATTGAAAAGTCCATTTTTAATTTTACATATATATCCGCCGAGTTATTCTGGCATGAT
>NW_015520140.1:0-498 GCF_001515645.1 Sinocyclocheilus grahami | reverse complement strand
TTTCCTCACCGTCTGCCAGCGCAGGCCACTTGCCAAGCGGTCTCGGTGCAAATCCACTGCTGGACTCCTGTAACCAACAGCAGGTTTATCAGAGAGACGTAGAGGTTATCAGACTGCTAGAGATGTTCATTACAGGGCAGAGTAGAATACAGCAGCAACAGACTTTATTAAAGACGTTTTTAAGAGAATTCTGAGAAGCATAGCATATTATCAGAGTACAATATCATTGTAGAGTTTATTAGTGTAGCAACAATTTATTAGAGAAAAGTAATGTGCTACTATGGTATTTTATTTATCCTGGAAATGCAAAATATATAACATATTCAATAAATAAATATACATTGAACTATTAAAATAAAATATAATGGAATAGAATTTTTATATTTTTATGAATAATATTAGAAAGATTTTTCCTAGAAATGCAACGGAACATGTAAAAAGTTACAATAACAAATTTATGTATTTATGTTGTATATATATACGATATACATATTATAT
>NW_015520139.1:1822-2646 GCF_001515645.1 Sinocyclocheilus grahami | reverse complement strand
TTTTTTTTACAGTCATTCTTATCAAGAATGTGTGTTTTAAAATGCACAATCATTTTGTTTTCTGTTAGAACTTCAAATCAGCAGGAAGTTCAGTGCTGCATAATCCAGGAGCAATGTTGTAAGTGCTCACATTTCACATTTCCTGTTTTCATGCTGCAGCACCAGCAGTCAGTCTCGTAGTTTTTTAAAAATGGTCTGCTTGATAAAGTTTTTGTAACATTTGCTTTTTCTCCTCAAGTGAATACAACAACGCCAAGTTCGAGGTGAGCCACGTCCTTAAGGTGGAGTGCGTGGTGCCGTGGCTGAATGACATTCTGGTGTTTTTCACCATTTCCCTGCAGCTCTGTCAGCAGCTCAAAGATAAGGTGGGTGTGTCCTGTTGATAATGTAGCGATTATCATCTCACCTGCACAGTCACCGTCATCACTTAAGAACAATGCATGGTAACAGAATGACATCAGAGGGTTATCAGAGCTACTGGGCAGTTTAGAAGTAGTGCTGCAATAATTATTTATGAATTACCTTGATATTGTGATACCTAATCTATTATTATTATTGGTTTTGATTAATAGAATTACTAGGATCATTCCAAATTACTAACAAAATGACCATTTTCAATCTTTTTTTGACTTATTTATGTATTTGATTTTGTGAGACATGTATGTCTGGTGGTATTTTTTTCAGCACTCATTTTTGTATTCCACCTAGAACAGTTTACAGCATTACCATTCAAAAGTTTGGGGTCAGTATGATTTATTTTTTGTTTTTATGTTTTTGACAGAAGTCTCTTATGCTCCCCAAGGCTGCATTTATTTGATCAAAAA
>NW_015520139.1:0-316 GCF_001515645.1 Sinocyclocheilus grahami | reverse complement strand
AAATTTTTTATTTATTTTGTTAAATGCACTTGATTTGCGTCCTTATTAATGTTAATTTGAATATTGATTCATGTTTAAGTAAAACCTAAGCTATTTTCATGTATATTTCACACTTAATATGGAATATTTTGTGCAATAAATGTACTATGAACATTATGAACCTTACTTTGCTCTTGTCCCATTTCTCAAAAATCTTTACACTGAATAAATGATCCAATGCCATTGTCTAAATAAAGTACCATGTTTGATATTTAGGCAAAGGTACATTTTATTTGCTATATGCTGTTCATTTGAAGGTATGTATCTTTTTTTGTTT
>NW_015520138.1:2178-2646 GCF_001515645.1 Sinocyclocheilus grahami | reverse complement strand
AATAATAATAATAATCGGCAGGGATCCCAGACCAATACAATTAGATTGCCTCCTCTATTTTAGAACCCACGAGCTGCCACTGCGAGAAACGTGCCTCTTCAAGTAAAAATCAGTAATTAACAGCAACCTGCTCATGTGCCACAGAAAGACCAGCGTCCTTGAGATGTCTGCGCCGTGTGTGCAAAGAAAGAGGGAAGGAAGGAGATGCTTATTAGCCGTTTCATTAGCGTGCTGCTAGCTTGGTCCCAGATGTTTCAGCTGTGATTAAGACCTGATCCATCCCACCAAGCCTTTTTCAGCGGAAACTTACTCACGCTACCCAGTCTTTATGAATTCCACAGCAATATCATATGCACTGCAATGTAAGTCGTTTTAGATTAAAGCTTCTGCCAAATGCATAAAATGTAGAAATGTAAATGTAAGTATAGCTGGATGTTACTTCACCTAGTACCCAAATTAAAATATTTT
>NW_015520138.1:0-2042 GCF_001515645.1 Sinocyclocheilus grahami | reverse complement strand
ACTTTCACAATGTATTAAATAAATAAATAAACAAACAATCAAATCAGATGTTATCCAGTATACTGGACTTTTTGAGTTCACGTCCCAGTGATAAATATTTTGTTAGCTATGTCATGATTGGGTATTTTATAGGCTTTAAACATTACAAATCCCTTGGCGAGAATTCACTTTAAAAAGTGGCTTTTCACAGTTGCATTAAGCATGTTAAACTATGCAATTCATTTGCTAGAGTCATGTGCACTGAATTTCTATGAGACATTCATAAAGTTCATCATAGTTATGCAGAACAAAATAATCTCAATAATGGCTCTGCAGTATAGTTAATATCTCATTAAATATTCAATATTGACTGAGGTCATGGAACGTCGTGAATGTTTACTCACAGTGTGATGTGTAATTATTTAGACATACTGTAGACCCTAAACCAAAATAAGAATTCCTGGAAATGAGCTATATTTTTCGTGTCCCCGAACTCTTCTTACCCCAGTTAGGTCTCCACTGTGCTCGCTTTAGCTGCACAATATAGAGGACTTCTTCATCATGTGTATTACAGTAAGAAAATTAGACATGAACATTTTCCCCCACTTTTCTGAATTAACTTTTTATTAGTATGCTCATTTCCCTCAAACATTTAGGCAAATCTCATTCAGATTGGATATTTCATGAGAAAGAAAAGGAGCAGCAAATTTGTTGTCCATTTTCTTTGTTTACTCTATGACAGAGACAGTGTTAAAGAGATGCAGATTCACAGGAGGAAAATAAAAAAGCCAAAAGAATCATTTTAATCTAACCCGTATAAAAACAGGCCTGTCTTGGGGCTGTTTGTGCAGCGGAGAGAGGTTAGTCACAGCTGAAGTGAAATGAGAGTTCCCTGGGATGTTTATTTGATCACTTCTTCATTTCTGTTATTTGTTTATTGTTTGAGTACCTACTGAGTTACCCCAAGCACTCTGAGCATTCATTCACATCATGCAAAACTCGACAGTTTAGCAGAAATGTATAATTAATCAGGCATTTTAAGTTAATTTTGTCCTTTTCCTTTATTCTTGCATTTTTGGTTTGAAAGATGCATTATTTTTGCTATTCTGATGGTAATGACACAGAAAATGCACATTGCAACATTAAGGATATTAAATTAAAATGGGTTATATTTTTAAATGTTATAGTTCCTTTTTTAAAATAAATAAATAAATAATCTTATTGACCCCAAACTTTTGAATGGTAATGTACCTATTTCTGTTGTAATCCAGCCAAAGTCAACTGCCTCAAATGTTAAAAAGATGCCTGCCACTCCACAGACCATATTTACCATATTCTCAATAACCACTGCAACCCTGATTCCATGAAGCCAAAAACTCAAAGTGTTGCCCATAGAGTGAGTTTCTTACCTGTAGCTGTGCATGTGAGTATGGCTACTGAATGATTTATGGCGGGAAAGCAGCATGATGCTGACATTTTTCACTGTCCCCCATCATTTAGGAAAGGCACAGTGGGCTTGAAGAGGCATCCTGTTGTAAAATGGGATCTGAACCACCTATATTTTTAATGATTGTGAGTAAATCCATGTGATTTATGGAGTCCCACCGGCCATGAGCAGGTTGGGCGGCGGGTGAAAAGTCCTCCAGCCTGTCCCTTACTGTATCTGGGACTCTCACTCTATTGAGAGAAAGTGAATGTATGCATATATGCTAAGTGGAGTTGCTGTGGGGAACAAATAATAGATGAGGTAAATGTGTTTCTCCCACATGAAAACTCAAGCATGCGTTGAGTAAATAATTTGCAAAAAAAAACGCTTTCTATTCCACTCAGCTGTAAAACCTTTTCTAACACCATATTGGCACTCACACCTGGGCTTTTTGTGACAAAACACTGGTATACAAATTTATAGCCTGTACAGACACCATGTCCCTGTAAAGATATTATGACAGGTTCTTTCATTTCTGTTTTGATGCTTCTTTGATTGTTTGGTCTTCAAAATAAGTTTATTTCACATATACATAATATATATATATATATATATATATATATACTGTATATATATA
>NW_015520137.1:2051-2646 GCF_001515645.1 Sinocyclocheilus grahami | reverse complement strand
TATATATATATATACATATGGTATTGACCATTTGATACTTAAACACCACAACTGTTGTGTTCGTTTGCACTAATTATGACAATGCTGTATGTCAAAAATATAAGTCTGGGAAAGAAAGGGAGAGGACTAAAAACTGGCAGGCCTTTGTTTGCCCATGGTCCTTCAAAATATGCTATATCAGTGTCAATAATGGAGCATATTATCATTATTAATCATAATCATATCAGTAGACAGGAGATAGTTGAGCTGTACTGACCTTGAGAACGTTAACAGAAGGTCAATCTCAGAAAGGCCGAATGACAGAGTAAGAGATGTGGCCTTGTTATTTTTTGTCTATATTTTGCAATTAGAAAAGGTATGGTTTTATTTAAAGAGCATGTTGTAAATAACATTAATATCCACAAAACACTTAAACAGATATTTGGCGCCACACACTGGTTAAATGCACTTTGACATGATGATCTTTAAAGCTTGAAGTAATTTTTTGATGTTGTCATTATATCCCATTATATCGACTTTAATCTGACTAATCACTGTAGCCACAGCAAATTACGTAATGAAAACACTGATATGCAGACAGCACTCCAAGAACACG
>NW_015520137.1:0-440 GCF_001515645.1 Sinocyclocheilus grahami | reverse complement strand
CAAAACATGTTTTTATTGCCTCAACACTTATATTAGTATACTACATCATTAAACATGGTATTCCTCGAGTCATACATCAGCAGGAGAAAACAAATCTTTTTTCAAGAAAAGACTTGTTCATTTATCAAAACAATGTACCGTAATATAACTACACTTGTGACACCTTACCCAACCCTTAAACCTACCCACACCACCAAACACTAACCTTACCCATAGCAGCAAAAGTGTTGTGCATTAAGACAAGCTTTTAATCGTTTTATAACATCTGTTAAAATAATTAGTAGATTTTCAAGACTTGCATGATCTTAATATCATGAAACGATTAATGATATTATTAAGCATTGTAATTTCCGTTAATTATCTGTTGATCATTAGGTAATGTTTAATAAGTTTAGTAAACATTAACGAGCACATTATCTCATGTTTCTAGCTATGTGAAT
>NW_015520136.1:1760-2646 GCF_001515645.1 Sinocyclocheilus grahami | reverse complement strand
TTCGTCTTCTCCACATTCAGAGAGAGATTGTTGTCTCTGCACCACTGCTCTTTTGACTGCTAGTGTAACTGTTCATAACCTCAGACTTCATTCTTCGAAAAAGTGAAAGAAAATGGTCACAAACTGCTTTAGTTGTGCAAGGTATCGTGGGTAATTTTACATAAAAGATGCACACTATGAAATCTTAAAAGTACTATGGGATGCACTAATTGTACTTTCACATAATCATCACTTGTTTGGGAAGGATAGGGTGCAAATGGGCGTCCCAAGACCTTAATTAGCTCGTTTCGGTGTGTTTTATTACTGTGGTGGATCCCCCGACACCTGATTAAACATCCTTGAGTCAGGAAACAGTCATGCAGCCGGAAGTGGACTGAACTTGCGTCATTGAGGCTCTGGCTTCGGTCCACGGCTGTAGGTGTGGATCTCTCATCTCGACCCTCCTGAGACCCGGCTCATGTGAACCGGAGCGGAGGATGGCAGTGGCAGGGCACGTGAAACGCTCTCCAGACTATCACTGCACTAATTGTTAGGCTGGAAGTGCAGTCTGTGCCAAAGCAGTTCTCTCTGAGCTCCACATTGTGCCATGACTGACAGCAGCAGAACAAAAGGCCTCTCTTACGCGCTAAAGCAGCACCAAATACAAGCTCAGCAAACACAGGTTTATGTTCAGTGTTTCCACCACAGGATAAAAAAAATTAAAAGCTTTTTGCTTGCAATTTTGGGTTTGCATTCTTGTTTATATTTTTCTCTCTGACGGAATAAAAATATAAAAGTCAATTGCAAGTTTAGGCTATATCTCACAATTTTGACTTTTTGTTTCCAGAATAAAAAAATACAATTGTAATTGCAACTTTTTTTCTCTTAGTTCTGACTTTTTTTTTTT
>NW_015520136.1:0-1106 GCF_001515645.1 Sinocyclocheilus grahami | reverse complement strand
TTTTTTTAGTGCAGAAATCTGACCGGTTTCATTAATGCATGACTCATGTTCAAACTTTATAATCCAAATGAATGGAAACTGTATACGCAGTTCAAACACATAAATCTGAAATTTAGGCATAAATATTTTTTGCAATGGAAATTCTTTAATCTGACTTGAGGGACGAGTTTCATCCATATGGCTGATTATCATAAAGGAAGTGGGCAGGAAACTGTCGGCACCATGCGCTCCTGATAATGAACAAACCTTTGTTTGTAAAGATGGGAAGATTAGCATACAAAGTTATAATAAGTCCATTGTGGAAAGCCAACAAAGAGAACTTTGATTTGACAGCATGAACCCTGGCCGGGCCGATGGACACGGACACTCAGTGGTTAAAACACTTCAGACCAGAGGCTGAGGGGATTTAGAAACTCATGATCAAAGACACATTCCTCATGAAGTACACTGTGCTGCTACGGGCTCCGATCCGTCAGGACACTTCAGAGATCACACGCTTTTCAAAGTCAATGGATATCTCTTATACTGTATAATGATTGTTTTATGTAATGCAGATAACTAAAAGTTACACTTCCACCAAAGAACATGTATTACACATTGTTTCTTTTAAGTTATACTGTAAATTAATATTAACAGGCACATCCAACAGGTGTTTAGATGAATGTGAAATTAAATTACTGCACATTTCATCATCATACTGTCTATTTTAGATCTGTTTGTCTGTGTAAATCAGGACTTCGAACTGTTTCAGCTCTTGCTTTTCAGCAGCACAGTTCATAATATGTACTTTTTTAATGTAATGTTAATATATGCAAGGGAGTCTGAGGAATGCACTGAAAATGTATTTAAACTTGGAATTGAAGTTTTCAGAGTTTTAAACAAACTGTGTAAAATTACGAAGAAAAAAAGAGGTTTTTCACTGTTCCTAAGTCACTAAATGTAAATAAATTTGTAGCTACTACGTAAAAAGGAAACATATTTGAGTGAAAACTGATATTTTTTAGACATTTAGTGAGCTCAAAACTTAAGAGTTTCAGCTTTTGCTCTTTGGCTGTACAGCTTTACACACACACACTCACACACTCACACACACACACACACACACA
>NW_015520135.1:1986-2646 GCF_001515645.1 Sinocyclocheilus grahami | reverse complement strand
GTATTTTTGATCAAATAAATGCAGCCTTGATGAGCACAAGAGACTCCATTAAAAAACATGAAAAATCTTACTGATCCCAATCTTTTGAACGGCAGTGTATATGTATATGTATAAGGCCTATTAGAATTAAACAGCTGGCATACAAGCATAAATAGCCAGTAAAATAATCTTGTAAGCAGAAATAAGTATGTATCTTTCTATTGTTTCAGTTTCACTTTAAAATTTTTCCAGAATTTCCAGACGGCAAGTCAAACTGACAATTACCACAACTTGTGGTCTGTGGCACATGACAGCTATGTGGAGAAGACATGTTGCCACAAGACCCAATATTTTCAGCTGGTATCAGTGATGCATTTTAAACACACTCTAGATAAACTTGCCCACAAATAAAAGTTATTGGAAGTGTTCAAAAATAAGCAAAACTTATGCTATTTTGCAAAACCATTCTCCAAACACAACCAATACAAATCAAAATCTTCATATACAGTGTTAACAAGAAAATTAACCATTAAAATATTTTTACACATAGTTTTGGTATTTACTATTATGTATTTGTTTCATAATTGCATATATATTTTCCATGTGCAATTGATACCTATGACATTCACTAAAATGTACAACTGCTATAAAAATTACATTTAAGATAAAATAAAGATAATA
>NW_015520135.1:0-426 GCF_001515645.1 Sinocyclocheilus grahami | reverse complement strand
GTCAGGAAATGTAATGACATTATTGGTCACATAATTTTTTTTTTTTCATGGTTCACGGACTGTCTGTGTGTATTTTAGATATGCACAATATACTGTATATCTAACCGATTCCAGCTAAAGTCTGGGACAGATATTTCTGAGTTGTGTGAAATATAAGAAGAGAAACCTCTGAAAGTCACACCTAAAAACGAGCTAAAAATGAATGATTCTGGCTCTGGAAAATTTATGATTCAACTAAATTGTGCAATTAAATATTTAAAAGTAATTTGTCACTCTGATTACAAAATATGGGCTATTCTTTTATCTACTTCCTAAATTCTCAAATGTGGATAAAAAGCATTTTGTGCTTTGAACAGAACACAGAATACTGTGTAAATGGTAAAAGGAGTAGGCACTTATTATAAAAAGGCAACCCACAATTCTTTT
>NW_015520134.1:2156-2647 GCF_001515645.1 Sinocyclocheilus grahami | reverse complement strand
TGAACCAACCCACAAACTTGTCACCCAATAGCCTGCCAAGGGGTGGGGTGATGAAGCGCATTTAAAAGTACCGCAATGAGACTCTCTCTCTTCACAGCACTCTTTAGCATCTGTTAGAGGCAGTCAGTCTGATCATCAAAAGTAGGAAACATGGTTGAGTGGACAGAATTTGAGAGGACCACCATCCAGGACATCTTCTCCAAGATGAACTACGATGTCGTTGGTCAGCAATCTCTGGCAAGGTATTGAGTCCTGGCATTAACTTAAAGCGGGCAACTAGTTTACATACAGAGATCTAATAAAATGCTCTTTCTCTTCGTTCTGGTTTGTAGATGTCTTATCGTTTACCCCTGGACCCAGCGGTACTTCGGCAATTTTGGAAACCTGTACAATGCCGCTGCCATCATGGGAAACCCAATGGTTGCTGCTCACGGTAAAGTCGTGCTCCATGGCCTGGACAGAGCCGTGAAGAACATGGACAACATCAAAGC
>NW_015520134.1:0-426 GCF_001515645.1 Sinocyclocheilus grahami | reverse complement strand
TTTTTTTTACTGTGTTTTGTTTTTGTATAACACTGATTCCATTTTCTTTACACCCTAAACGGTTTTTGTTAGTAATATTATTTATATCGTTGGTAAACCAAATAAACCTGTTTTTCAGTGAAAAGCGCCTATAACAATATTGTAATAAATGGCTATAACTTGTTAAGGGAATGTTATATAGAGTATATATAAAGTGTAAAACACCCAGATATAACTTTGTAAAGAAAAAAATCCAAACTTCAGGTGTTTCTGTGAGTACACAGTAAAGAAACACCCAATTGTTGCTTGCGTTTTTCATAAAATTCTGGAAATTCATTCATTCTTAGAAGAAAAAAAAGGAAAATTGTGACTTTAAATTAGCTAGACTGAAACTTCAAGTTATCCTGTTTATAATGATATATGACACTTGATGCTGACTGCTAGAAT
>NW_015520133.1:2184-2647 GCF_001515645.1 Sinocyclocheilus grahami | reverse complement strand
GGTCTGAATACTTTCCGTACCCACTGTATATATATATACATACACGCACGCACCCATGTATATACACATATGTGTATATATACAGTATGTATATTCTTTAAATATGTATAAACAGTGACAATAAAAAAAGAAAAATCTAATATAATTTACTGCTGTTTTTTGGATTTTTATTATCTATACTTCGTGGGTTTGTTGTTCATGACTTATTTGTAATGTGATTCATCTTGGAACTAGTAAGTTTTGGTCATGGAACTGAAAATGATATGGTCATGGTTGCACTCTATTGTAAAATATTATATAAAATCAGCTTTAACTATAAATTGGGCATTTTCTTCTCAAATCAGAGGTACTGTTGTTTGTTACACTTATGCCATAAACTGAAAATGTTCTCAAAGCATTTTAGCTGCTCAAGGCACCTGTTAGCAGAACCTGAGTTGAGCAGAGTCATGGTGTTTTTTCTTTT
>NW_015520133.1:0-469 GCF_001515645.1 Sinocyclocheilus grahami | reverse complement strand
TGAAGTCTCTTTCAGCTATTATTTAAATTAAATTAATTATTTCCTGCTCTGAGTTCTCTAAATGAATCATTTTTATGTAAATATGCAGGCCCTTAAAACATACATAACCTAGATTCATGTTACAAAAAATATGATGTACAGTTTTCAAGCTTAGTCAGATTTGATGACAGCTTCTTTGTATTTTTTTCCAGTATTTGTGAGTTAATAAGTATGGATGAAGATGGATTTTTTATGAAATAGATCCAGTGTGTCCAGAAACATGTATTTCAAATGTATTAAACGTGTGGATTAAAGTGATTCCAGGGATCTTGTAATTTATGGTTGCTGGTGATGCAGTGGAGGCTTCTATTTTGATGTTTAATATTTTGCTTATTTTCAGTTATCTTTGAGCAAGCTTTATGAAATTGTGTTTCGGTATTAAATTGTGCAATGGTTTCATTTGTATTTGTCTTTTATATTTTGTTATAAG
>NW_015520132.1:2325-2647 GCF_001515645.1 Sinocyclocheilus grahami | reverse complement strand
ATATATATATATATAAAATGTCATTCGTTAGTAACAGTTCATCCCCCATCATTTCTGGAATTGGCACCGGTCCCACTGCTATAATGTGATTCATCAGCATCTTCAAACTGAGCACTAGAGAATAGATGCTCGCCACTCTTCTGTGCAGTTTTATGCCGCAATTACGAAATTCAGCGCAATTCTTCTTCCTAAAGGGCGAAAATGTCTTGATGGTGTTTGGCCTCTCAAATCGCTTTTTCCCCATCCTTTTTGCTCTATTTGTCAGCGAGACCAGACACGTATCATTTACAGGTACATTATTTATGATGCTCACCACACCTCC
>NW_015520132.1:0-1291 GCF_001515645.1 Sinocyclocheilus grahami | reverse complement strand
TGTATTCACTAACAGTGCATACACACTTTTATTTATTTATTCATTGATTTATTAATAAATTATAGTAATAATAGTATAATTTTATGATGTATCTTTTGTATTTTAGTATTATTAATAAATTCTATAAATGTATTTTTTCAATCAATTAATTAAATTTACAACACAACTATTATTAATTATTATTATATAATAGTATTATTTTTTAGTTTTACTATTTATTTATTTATAAATTCTATGTAGTATTATTTTTTCGTTTTACTATTTATTTATTTATAAATTCTAAGTATTATAATTACATTAATATCTTTATGTATTTCATTAATAGTTACAATAATTTACTTGTTTTATATGCAACAATAGTTGAAAATTATACAGTTATAATAATCCATATCACCATTATTATTATTATTATTATTATTTTCTGATAGTTCCTATTTCAGTGATTTGGTAACATTTTTCAATACATAACAGAAAGCCATCGTTTCACATTTGCAAGGCATAAAAAGACGTACATAACGTGAAACATTTAGTAATAGCACAAACCTAAAATGTTAATGCTAATCAGTGCATAAAACAAGCTTAAGTTCAGAAACCTATCATCTATTTTTTGACATTTCAAAAGACAAAAATAGCATTCGGTTGACTTTGTGATTTGAAACATCATCTAGTCCAAGCTAATGTTTTTTTACTTGATCCAACAACAAAGTCTCTCAAAATCTTGAAGAAACATCTTGTACTAGAACAAAGCTTGTTCTCCTTGCCCCATTGTAATAAACATGATGGGACGGGTAAGAACAAAGGTATTGGAATAAGATTTCAAAAGCCTGCCATTACCTTTGGCTACAGGAACTCTGACCTGACACCTGAACCAATCTGTCTGGAGAGCATGAACTTCAAAGAGCACTTTGATGGCAGGAGAGGCTTATAGGTAGATCAGAGCATGAGTGGCTTTTCACTTCAGATTAGCTTCCCTGGCGTGAGCTCATGACTAATAACAGAGATGCACTATCATAAAAAGGAACCAGGGATCCCAGTCTTGGAAAGGACGTAGCGTACGTGATTGGTTGAAGAATCAATGCTTACGGCCTCACGCAGACCGGCGACATGTTCGTCTGAGATAAGAAGCTCTGTTCCTTTATATCTTTTCAAATAATGTTTTTGGTCTGGCAGTGAGTACGTGTAAAGTTTAGGAGATGCAGAGATTGCATGTATGCGTTGCAAATGGAACGGGCATTGAATGAATCTGGTTCTGGTTCTGATTCAATTTAGCATCTCCAGTTTGTTTAATGAT
>NW_015520131.1:1936-2647 GCF_001515645.1 Sinocyclocheilus grahami | reverse complement strand
GAGCATTATTTGCACGTTTGTATTATTCTGAGTGTGAAGGAGTGTACTACTGTCATACTGAAGTGAAATATGCTGGTCATGTATTTTCATGCTCTGCAGCTGAAGAAAAAGCAGATTGAATCAGTCAATGTTTGCGGCACGGACAATGTCATAAACGGTGAGCTGTCATCATTTGATTTACTGATACTGCAACTAATTGGACCTGTTATCCAAATAATGAGTGAAATGGTGTTTATAATATTTCTCATTAGATGTTCTAAATATAGTGAGCTGTCTATGAAGGTGCACTTCCGATGTGCAGATTATGAGATGCCCACGTTTGACCAAACTCACAGGCAACATCATGTGTATCTTTCGTAAAAAGGACCAAGAACGCATTGTGACAAGATCAGTGAAAAAATTGAGAAAGCAAAGAAATTTAAAAGTTGAATGTAACTTAAAATATGCTATTTTGGCCAATATTAGTGTGTGCTGAATATTTAGTTTTGGTTGGTGGTTGTAGTCTGTACGGAGCGGGGCATCTCTAGACTCATCTACACCAGCACAGTCAATGTGGCGTTTGCTGGCCGGCCCATCGAGGATGGAGATGAAGACTCAGTTCCCTGTGTGCCGCTGGACATGGTGAGACGGACACTGAGTGTGTTGTGATCTATTCTGCATTCAGCCATTTTCTGAAGTGTTCATATTGCTACATCAGGAGATCCATTTTTT
>NW_015520131.1:0-464 GCF_001515645.1 Sinocyclocheilus grahami | reverse complement strand
GTTCTCGCTTATGTTTTCATATTTAAATTCTGAAAAAGAATTTTTTTTTTAAATAGGCTCAAAAAAGTCAATTCAGATTCAATTAATTTTTTATTATGTTTATCATTTTTTGCATATTTTTTGCCTTTATGTAGACAGAATTCTGTAGAAACAAAATGATAGAGAGACAGGACCACAAGCCGTGATTCAAACTAGGGTCTTGTTTAGATTATATTTAGGCATCTATTTATTTATTTCTGAAAATGAAAAAATAATGTAGGTCACTGATGAATTTGTTATGTAATATTGAGGTATTGTTGTTTTAGGTGGTGGTCATCTTCACTCATGTGTCCTGCGCCCCTCTGGTATCTATGGTCCTGAAGAGAGAAGACATTTACACAGGGTGATGGTGAGTCCTCTCATTCTCTCTCAATTATCCCTGTTCCATCTTTACACTTTTCCTCCTTTACTTTCTCTCTCTCTCT
>NW_015520130.1:2217-2647 GCF_001515645.1 Sinocyclocheilus grahami | reverse complement strand
GTATCTGAGCGTCCCGGTCGTGATGAACCTGCTGAGCTCCAGACAGATGATGAACACCTCGTTTGATCCCCTGCGGATCGTCAACACGTACGGAGCCTTTGGCAGGTAGCGCATCCATCTCGGTCTGAACGTCGCTCTGTATAAAGCCCATCAGTAGCCAGCAGATGGCAGAGTCTAACCAGCTCACGTGTGTCTCTGGCGCAGTGTCACTAAGGAGCGGACGGAGGTGGTGTTTCAGGGCACGCTGAGCGTCAATCACACCGGAGAGGAGGTTATATGGGAGGAGTATGAGTTCCTGTGTAAACCTGGAGCTCTGGACCGAAGGCCGTGCCTCATCTCGCCGTATCACTACCGGCTGGACTGGCTCATGTGGTTCGCTGCGTTTCAGGTTAAACAGGGAGAGGAGACGCTCTGTATTTTCCAGAAAATG
>NW_015520130.1:0-643 GCF_001515645.1 Sinocyclocheilus grahami | reverse complement strand
CCCTCAGGACACGAGAGTTGGATAACTGTGATCTCTGAACAGCTGCATTGCACTGAAAGCTTTGAGAGAGATGTGGAGTGTGCATCTGATCTGTAATACAGGGCTCATGTCTCTCTCTTTCAGACGTATGAGCAGAGCGAGTGGGTTATTCACATAGCCGGCAGACTGCTGGCTAATGACTCGACAATTCTTTCCCTGATGGGACACAACCCGTTCCAGAACAGAGAGAAACCGAGGTAAAACTAAATACTAAACATCAGATACAAAACTCAGGGCGTGTACTGTACATAGAACATTACAGCTTAAAATAATATAAGCAGCAATATTAGAGGTCTTAAACTGGGCTGGATAAGTATTTAAAATTGTATTTATTATATTATTGTTATTTTTAATAATAATAATAATAATGCTAAATAATACTGCTATTATGTAATATTTTCTGTTAATTTAGTTTTCTTTAAAAAATATATTAAAGTATTCCCTAGCTATTTCAGTCAAATTGTAATTAACATTATATTATTATTTGTTGTTGTTGTTGTTATTATTATTGATAATAGTAATAAGAAGAAGAATTAAAAATAACATTATTGTTTAATATAAGTTTTTTTCTTTAAAAATGAATTAAATTATTCCCATTTCTAGC
>NW_015520129.1:1354-2647 GCF_001515645.1 Sinocyclocheilus grahami | reverse complement strand
ATTTTGTGCTCTATCATATAAATAATTTCTAGTATAACAGCATTTGTCAGCAGTACAAAACATCCGACTCGATACGGCCCTCCAGGGAATCCCTCAAAATCTGACACCAAATTCATCTCACACGTTCCTCTTCCCTCCATCACATGCAAACAATCCCACACAGAGCATAATTCAAATGGATATCAGGGAGGAATCAATTTCCTATTGAACTACACTACAGAAACTCAGGTTTTAAGGCAAGAAAACCTGATAGCAGGAAACAGTAATCCCAGACATAATTTCACACTGTAGTCGACAACATTATTCAAAAGCACCTCTGAATGTTTCCGTCGATTTACAGAGGAACCTTGAAAATTGACATGCCAGCCTGATATGCTCCATTGTTGGTGTGGCAGCAAACAGGAAGTGCAGTTCGAAACCATAGCAACAGATTTTTAATCATCCTCAGGTGTAAAGCAAAGGCACAGATCACTATCAGGTAACCTAGATAACAAGAATAAATAGTTGAGGCTTAAAAAGAGCTTATTTTAAAGTTACTAAGAGAAATGGACTCTGGATATGAAATCAATAGCACTAATGTATGATCAATATCTTACTTTTTTATTATTATTTTTTTTTTCTTTACTGTATGGTCCCCTTATAAATATTATATTATTATTATTATTATTAGAATTGTATAATTCTAATCATATAATTATTATAATATTTAAAATAATAAATATTATTCTAATAATAATACATATATATAATATAATAATAAGCATTTGCTTCATTGCGCTCCTTTTCTGACATATATAAGATTTTGTAAACAATAATTACAATATGGCTTTTCATTTATGCTGCAACTCATTTATTGTATTCGTATATTATGTTTTATATAATTTTTTTGTTTGAAATAAAAATTCAAGAAAGAAAGAAAAAGTAAATGTTAGTTATAGGGTTTTTATTCACTAATAAAAACCGCTAAGAGAAATGGACATAAAAACAGGGTTACTATTGTTAATTAAAATAATATAAAAAAGGAGAGAGCGGTTTTTTCATACTAATAAAAAATATGAAAACTTGAACAAAAATTTTAATTAAAACAAAATATAAAAATAAAATATTATTCAAAATATTAACAAAAACTATAATATATTAATGATATAAAAAAACAGCTTGAAACTGAAGACTCCAATAAAAAAACTTAAATAAATATTATAATATTAAATCATATGTACTGTGTTGCGACACACCAGAGGGGTTTGGATCCATTTGCAGTTTATTAAGAATAGTCAGACAATACTGGGTCAA
>NW_015520129.1:0-216 GCF_001515645.1 Sinocyclocheilus grahami | reverse complement strand
AAGCACCGGTTATTGGAGGTTGCCCATTTTAGAAATGACTAAATTAATTTTCCATGCAATTTGGGAGATGATAACACAGCACCTGTGAAAAATAGAATATATATATGTATCAATTTTAATGTACTTATAAAATACAAAAACATAATTTTCGGTTTAAATGACAAAAAACAACTGGGCCTAAAACTAAAATTTTGCCATACCTGCCAATGGCCAGTG
>NW_015520128.1:0-2647 GCF_001515645.1 Sinocyclocheilus grahami | reverse complement strand
GTTAAAAGCGCTATATAAATAAAGGTGACTTGACTTGACAATAATCAGAAACTAAGGAAATTAACTAGGGAACAAAGGTTTTTTTCAAATTATTTTTGTAATGTTTTTTTAAATATATTAATCTCTATTGGAATGAAAGCATTACAGCTGAACATAGCGCTGCTGTAAAAAAGAAACGTGAAATGCCGGCAAAGGCTTGATATCCCTAGTGGGACTTCAGAGCACTGGGACTTCTTTCTTGTATCTTTAGGCTCCACAGTTCAGATTTAATTGTTTTCCTGTTGGCTCTCGGTGTGGTTAGTGGTTTGATTCTCATTTATCTACTTATCACTGCAGTTCCCACAGAGATTTCCAGCCTGAGTCAGCAGTGCAACTGGAAACAGCCATCATAACTTGCTGATGTTACATTTATACAGTACAGTAAAGTAATAGAGTAGTTCCCCAAAAGGCCAAAAATTCTGCCATTATTTACCCTTGATGTTGTTCCAAATTAATCTTTAAATTAATCTTTACACAGCTTTTTGCATATAACAAAAGTTCATAGTGACCATGTTTTTCAAATCGTGCAAAATAACAAAGTTTACAATGAACTAAACATGACTGAATTGTGGAAGAGTACTGTGAAGCTGACCCTTTTGAAAAATTTGTACACTTTAGCATATATATGACATTTCTATTAAAAGCAGTTATCTGAACCTTTATGATCCCTTGTACTGACAAGTATTTATGGTAAAATAAATAAAAAATACACTTTGATGTAATTTCTACTGAAACTTGTATGTCATTTTTTTATAAATATGTAATTACACACTTGTAACAATTAATTTGCAATTTAGTACATTTAAAATGTATTAACTTGAATGTAATATTATTGTAAACCATAATTAATTCAAATTTAATGTGTACTCACTTTAAGTACATTTAATTAATATTATGTTATGTGCAAATGCATTTCTAAAAGTATACTTTCAATTGATACACTCAGTACAATGTACATTCAATACATTTAAAGGCATTTCTCTGTCACAAGGGGAGGCTGACCTCAAGTATACAGAAACTGAACAAAACTAATATTTTGTTTTCTGTGTAACATGAATGACAGAAATAAACCTGACCACATATTTTACAATATGGGCAAGGCCCATAAATATATTAAATACATACTGTATATTAAACATTTTTTAAAAACAGACTCACTAAGGTAAGACTGCTGTGATGAACATGACGAGAAACTACTGTTTCGAGGGTAGAGTGAGCGAAAAAGTGAGAGCAGATGTTTGCGATGAAACACTTCTCCATGCTCACTGTTCTCTGAGCATCACCCAATAACACTAAACTCACCTGGGGAGCCATTTGGTACAGTCCATTCCTCAACACCTGACCATAAACATGTCATTGCTTCTGTTCAGCACGGCTCATCTCTCACAGGGAACAGATGCGGGTCAGCGCTGGTTTTAACCTCCCCATATACTGGAGTTTTACAGCGTGAAAACTGTGCTGAAGAAAACCAAAGCATAAAGTAAGTCACTTGATGAGAGTGTTATATGATGCGATTTACATTTTTCCTTTCTCTTTGGAGTGTTACAAGCTCTTGGTGCATAAAGAAGATCTGTAAAGTTGCAAAGACTAAAGTCTCAAATCCAAAGAGATATTCTTTATAAAAGTTAAGAGTTAACCACGCCTACCTAAAATGGCTCGTTCTAACACGCCCCCACATATCTACGTCACAATGTGGGAAGATTATCATAACGCCGCCCAAATGTTCACGCAAAGAAAGAAGGCGTAACTTTTATTCTCGAGCTGTAGTATTGTTGCCGCAGCCATGTTGTGAAAGCGAAATTACTTTGTTTGGTCTTCCAAAAGAGGACACGACTAGAAATCAGTGGTTAAGTTGTATTTACAACACTGTTCCAGAACAGTTCAACCCAAATATTCAGATGTGTGCAGCGCTTTTTATGGAGGACTGTTTCCTGATCCTGAGAGTAGACTACAATGCCGGCTGTTCTGACTCACAGACTGTAAGTACGTTTTCATTTAAAGGATTTGCCACTGATGATTCAAATGCGAGTTTTGAGCAGTGTAGAGTAGTACTTGTTGTTTGTCATTTCTCCGATCACAAATGCAGACAGAGTTTTATGTTTACGCGGCGCGATGCAATGCAATGAAGCGCGTAACAAGACAGTATAAGTCATTATAATCAGTAATTATGTCCCCACTGGATGCAACAGATGCCTCGTTTATAATGGGTTTTAATTCTTTTGTCTCGTCGCTCCGGCCGAGACAGGGCATCACAATATGTAGGGGCGTAACATTTCCGTCACACGCTTGAGGTATTCGGCCAATCACAACGCACTGGATAGCTGGCCAATCAGAGCACACCTCGATTTTTCAGACCGATGAGCTTTGTAAAAATCGACGCGTTTCAGAAAGGCGGGGCATAGACGAGAAACAATAATGTACAGTATGTGGAAAATAATGTGTTTTTTTTACTTTAAACTGCATAAACACATTTCATTACACCAAATACACAACATAATATTCTTTTTAGCAGCATCACATGACCCCTTTAACTTTCTCAGAAGTCCATCGGCTTTGAAGAATTACCTTTAGTTTAAAGGGGTCATATGATGCGATTTCAAGTTTTCCT
>NW_015520127.1:679-2647 GCF_001515645.1 Sinocyclocheilus grahami | reverse complement strand
AATAGAATAGAATAGAATAGAATAGAATATCTACAGGTATAGACTTGTTAAAACAAATATGTTCCAGATGGCTGAAGGCATTAAATCACTTAGAACACATTACAGATGAGAGCAGAACAGAACAGAATAGAATAGAATAGAATAGAACATTTAACACAGAATGATCAAGAGCCTTGTTTAAGTTATTTTAAACAAATACATTACACACACACACACACACACACAAATAAATAGAATTGAATTGAATAGAATAGAAGAAAACAGAATAGATCTACAGGTATACTGTTATTAAAACAAATATGTTTAAGATGGCTGAAGGCATGAAAACACTTAGAACACATTACAGAATAGAATAGAGAATATAGAATAGAAAAGAATAGAATAGAGAATATAGAATAGTATAGAATAGAATGTCAGCTTGTTCACATCAGAAATGTCAAAATCAAACTCATAAATAATATACATGATTCTATATCTTTTTCGGTATATAACACATATTACATGTATTTTCTACACTACCACAGCAGTAAACACTGCTAGCAATCAAATTAATTTGTTAAAATATTTACTGCTTCAATAACAGATTGTTGTTGTAATTTTCTTCAAATAGAGACTCACTTATTGAGACCAGAGAGGAAGAAGAACATGCCAGCAAGGTTCTGTCCAGTTGCTGTGGGTACACTGGGAAAATAATGGTACAACACTCTTGGAAGTTTCTGGGATTGATGATTCTGTTTTTGATGTTTCCTGGAACTAACAAAGTTATTTTCTAAACAGATGAACTCCTTATACAGAGAAGAATATTGCCCACCTATAAAGACTCTCCTATACCACAATCACTTCACCTTTATGATGAGGAACATCACATATATGATGTATATGATGAGCATCACAGCTTCCAACCAGTTCACTTGTTCACAATGCTGTAACTGCTCCTATACAGGATAATGCATTTATTACGTCTAAAATCATGACAGCATTGGAAAGTTTACAGCCTATCTTTATCTACAATATCCCTCTGCTCTTACTGGTTGTGTCCGGTTAAAAATGATTTAGCTACTGTACACTCATTGTCATCTTTTTCAGCTATAGGAACTTTAGTTTGTGTGTGAACTATGTTTTAGAAGAAAAAAAATACAGAAATCTGACACTGCCTAACACTTCCCCAACACATGCTCTGCTTCAGTCCATCTCCTCACTGACCCATGAGGACCATGTGTTTACATCAACTATTATTTCCTTTAACCAAACACTAAGAAAGTTAATTATTAATTATTATATATTATTTTAGATGTGATTATCAAACCAAAACCAGTATGATCAGTTTACACTGACTGTTGGTATTTTCAATTCCTATTGCAACACATTTACCTGATCAGATCACGACCCTTCACCCTCCCCCCAAAAATAATTTCCACCTAAATACCACAGTGTTATTGTTACTAAAACAAAGCAATACATTTTCACAGGAAATTGGTGTCAGTCACCCACTGTCATGGAAAAAGTTTCATACTAAGTGAAGAAGACCTCATAGTTATTATGAGGTAGCAGCAATAACTGCAGTGCCTATGGTATTTAGGAAGACACTGTGGTTACCATGGTAATTTTTTATAAGGGGAGATGTTTTAACGCAATGAAGTGCGTGTTGATAAAGACAATAAAAGAACAGATCAACTAAAAGAGCAAGAAGGTGCTGTATGGATGACAGGACTCTCACCCGCACGAGGTTGCTGACAGCCGCTTGCACTGCCGCCACTGGGCTGGTGAGATCTGGGATCGCTTTCCCATCAACTTCGCCCTCCTCGTGCATGATAACCAAGTGGGATATCTGCTGAGCCACTGGCTCCAGGATACTCTCTATCGTCTTGGTGTGGAAAACTGGCATCCTGAAATCTCAATATCCTCAACACAAGTGAGAAAAAGGCACGAGTTCGCTCTGTCCTGCGCTTTCCCCCGTTATTTCTTCCA
>NW_015520127.1:0-553 GCF_001515645.1 Sinocyclocheilus grahami | reverse complement strand
CGCTGACGCTGTCTCCACTCTCCTCCGCCCCTCCCTACCTGTGATAAGAGCTTCCCTGACTACGTCATGCAGGCAGTGGCCAAAAAGGGAATGCGTCGGGCTGGAATGACAAAGTGAGGATTCCGTGGATTGCATTTGATTTAATGATAGGTAATGGTGTTAGTGAAACGGCAACAAGTAAATGATACTCAATGACAGACCATGCAAGCATGTCTATACTTAGGCTGCAGTGTACATCTACTGAGCTGATGTCTTCTTACCGTGAGAATTTCTGCGTTGACTGAATGAAACGTGTAGGTGGACAATTCATTAGTTTTAGAAGATAATGCTCATGAACAACACAGAAGTTCACGTGCCTGATAAATGTCTTTATGACATAGTCTGAAAGCATATTTTCAAATCTAGGTTTAAATGAAACACGCACGCGTGTGTATGTATGTATGTATACACAACCGTTCAAAAGTTTCTCTTATACTGACCAAGGCTGCATTTTTTTTAATAAAAAGATAATTTATTTTAAAATGTCATTTATTCCTGTGATGGCAAAGCTGAA
>NW_015520126.1:2298-2647 GCF_001515645.1 Sinocyclocheilus grahami | reverse complement strand
GAGAGAATAAAAACCCTTGGCTTGTAATTAAAGACATCCATGATCCAAAACCTACCTACATAAGCCGCATCCTAACAGAAATGGAACCTCATCAATGACTGATTCGGAACACTCTAGATAGGCAGCAACTCTGTGTGTCATAAAAAAAGAGCACTTCATTGACATAAGGAGTTGGCATGCTGAAGTTGCTTTAGATAACAACACACTAATAAGCATAAAAATAAATCACATAAATATTGGTCAAAACGTTTTTGTTTTTTGTTTACAGTCAACATTTTTCTAACTTGGTCTGCCATCATAGCTGCATTATGGGATTGACTTCTCATTAGGAAGTTGGCTTGCTGACATA
>NW_015520126.1:0-744 GCF_001515645.1 Sinocyclocheilus grahami | reverse complement strand
GACATGTCCAATGCTATCACCAGGTCTGTGGGGTAAACTGGACACTGGGTACCATTACCTGAAAGCATTTTGGGAAAATAAATAAATAAATACAATTTACAATTAGCAAAAAGTTACTAATAAATCAGGCACTGAAATGTTAAAGTGTAAGGCAAAGCATACCGGAGCAGCAAGCTGTGGAGATAAAATGAAAGATAAAATTTAGATGCATTTTAAATGATTTCAAGGTTTAACATACAGAAAGCTAAATGGCACATATAAGAGATCACGAAGAGAGAAATAAAATAATTGAATGAGATAATGTTAATGACTAAAATCACTAGCAGTCATTCTGCTTGGCATTCTTTGGATATTAGGCGTTCTGAACTTACGACAGTTTTTGCGTATGTATTCGACCAGGTCACATTCCTTGACGTTCAGAAGCAGAAAATAAGCACAGAAGGAAAACAATCAAACTTTTGGAGCAGATGAGTAATTTAATACTATTTAAAGATCATTTATCTTAATGTGAACCTACAGGCATTGGACTGATTCCAGGAGGTCCTTTTTCACCCTAGAAATACAATAACATTAAATAAACAATTAAATAAGTATATAAACAAACAAACAAATAAATATGAACAGAAGCATCTCAGTACACCTTATTTACATTTGCTTAACGCTCTAGGCCCCTTCATTTTTGGGTCACACTTGCTACCTACATGGTCAAAAGTGACAGAAGCCTTGAAGTGTTTTTTTTTTTTT
>NW_015520125.1:1723-2648 GCF_001515645.1 Sinocyclocheilus grahami | reverse complement strand
CTCGTCTAGATCAACTTTGAGCAAAGCAAATGGAGATTTAGAGCCAGTAAAGTTTTCTCTATGTGAAATTTAGCACAAACTTATTACGTAATAGTTTCCTAAAACCGTTGGGTTGTTTAGGGCGAGATTCGGGACAGTTGCAACACTTTTTCAAGTTCATTACAACATTCATTAAAATGTAACTAAAATCATTCTTAAATATAATTTTGTGATTTCTTTATTTTATTTGTAGACAGACAGGGTCTTCAATGAGTTAAACTGGCTGCATTAAAAAAAAACTACAAAACATTAATTTAATCAAAATCAAGAAATGTAATAATAGCCTACTTTTGTTAACTGTGAAAGTTTACTCGGCTGAGGCAAGCTGCATAGCCACTATGTTAAGACTGACCAACTAAGAGTTAACCAGATAATCAGTCTTACTTTCGACAAATCTACCATTTTATGTAACTGACTTTACAAGTGTGAGTCCACCTTAGACTCGGACTGATTTTTACCCTATTTACTTAAATAAAAAAGAAGACCTGACTATTGAGAGGAGTGCAACTGAGACAGAAGCTACTGTGGTAAGTGAATATATCTGCGTGCAGAATCAAACCGGACGTTCAGATCTCTGAATTCACTGCGACTGAACTGAACATGTTTCTGTGTCTGCTGTTTCATCATAATGAGATCAGAGTTCATCAGTTACACATTCCCTACAGATGCTCTGTCTGACACTGAAATGAGGGGAAAGTTACTAATATTATCTGTCTATTCAGAGCTGGGCAAGCCATAAGAGAACTAAGTGGCTGCTTAGGGCCCCTGTTGCCACTAGGGGCCTCCCAAGAGCACACAAAATAACAGCTTGTTTTTTTTCTTCTTTTTTTTACATCAATGGACAATGGTAGTTTTACAAAAACTAACGCTATATTATGATAATGAG
>NW_015520125.1:0-1207 GCF_001515645.1 Sinocyclocheilus grahami | reverse complement strand
GTATGTTAAAAAAATCATGCAATCTAACTAAACGAGGCGATGTTGTGAACCAAACATAAATATAAAAATGTCAGTGTGAAATTACAGTATATTCCAGGTTAATAACTGCATGACTTTCACAGTGGGACTTCTCTTGTAACATGATTTACCTCAGCGTATAGCTTTGGGCTCTTTGCTAGTATCATTAGGCCTCGGTTAGCTGGTTGAGTTGTTGTTGAACAGATGGCTTGCTGGGGATATATTTTGGAGGCGGGGCACAATGCCAGCCGTGCTAGTGATGATACAGCAGGTGAGTTTAGAGCAAGATATTTATATGGACAGACAGTAGCTTTACCTTCTAATATGACATCTAACATGGCTAGCTTTTATTATAATTATTATTTTCATCTTTCACTCAGAAAAGACTGGTCTGGTAAGCAGAGAGCCACTGAAAACTTCACATTTCTAAAGAACCTGATTGCCGAAGCTTGCACCCCACCTACAGACAATCAATGAACGGGGAAAAACCTCATGCAGAGTCCATATTGTACATTTACATTTATTTTTAATATAAGAAGATACTGTTTATCTTGTTATTTTATTTGTCGTTTAAAATCATTACAGACTTGAATCATATCTGTCACATATCGCTCTCTTAACCTGATATCTGTTTTATCCGTTTGTTCATTTATTTATTTCTGAATTAAGGTACATTTATAATGTTATTTATTTATTTATTATCTGATGTGTGGTTGTTATATTTTATATATATACAACGTTTGTGAAGACACTTTTGTAACACTGTAATGTTCACACACACAGACACTCACTCACTCACTATTATATACACACACACACTTGTTGTGTTTCCATGTTTTATGGGGACATCCCATAGGTGTAATGGTTTTTATACTGTACAGACCGTATATTCTATTGCCCTACACCAACCCTACCCCTAAACCTACCCCTCACAGGAGACTTTCTGCTATTTCAGATTTTCAATACACTCCATTCTGTGTGATTTATAAGTGTTTTGAAAAGTGGGGACATGGGGTAATGTCCTGAAAAGTCACCTTCTCCTTGTAATACCTGTCATACCTTTGTCATTATACACATTTATGTCTCATTTGTCACAAAAACACGCACACACACACACTCACACTCACTCACTCACACACACACGCACGCACACACTCACACACACACACACACACTCACTCACTCACTC
>NW_015520124.1:1762-2648 GCF_001515645.1 Sinocyclocheilus grahami | reverse complement strand
AAAAAAAAAAAAAACAAGACATGAAAAAATCAAACATTTTGTTTGTTTTGCTAGTATGTCAAGCTCTTTTGTCTCAGAGAAAAGATACATTTCACAACTTAAGAACTTAAGACCTATGCTCAAAACAAAAAAAAATGGATGATTATTTATAGGGTACAGTGTTTACATTAAAATATCAATCAGTATTGTTGAATCAGAGGTCAGAGGTCGAATATGTTTTGCAGAAAGAAAACTGATCCAGGATCAACTCTGACCTTTTAATACCCTCAAATATAAGATCCGGTAAACACTATTAGCCACTCAATCTCCCAAATCCTTTTCTGCGATCTGCGTCTAAGAGGCCAACAGATCCACAAACAGTTCTTTATCTGCGGGAAGTTTTCAGAGAACAGCTTTTGAGGCTCATTCTGAGGGAAAATACCTCTTACAAAACAATTTGTGACAGATAAAGGTCCATTGAAATAGCCTTTGGCCAAAAGCACATGCCATCACATGTAATTGTGTAGAAGATGTGTGCATACAGTAAATAGGCATTGTCCTCGGCTTGTTGACAGTCTCGGTTAACTTCTTGAAAAGAATGTTTAAGATTGATGAAACAATACTGTTTTTGTGACCAGAGTGCAACGGGCCTTCAGTTCGGAGGAGATCGTTGTGCACTCTTGTTTTAGAAACCTGATATGAAATCTCCAGCTGCACGCTTGACTCAAAAATCATGTCCCATTTTCAATGGGGTTTTGATTGATGTCATGATGTTCACTGCTGGGTGCAGGAACAGGTTAACTGGTATCAGCATATCTAAAGCATCTCTGTGGGGAATAAATCAGCATTAATGCAGAGTGCATGCGTCTGCTCTAGATTATCTGAAATGCTATCTGTCTGCAAAAAA
>NW_015520124.1:0-764 GCF_001515645.1 Sinocyclocheilus grahami | reverse complement strand
AGTGACTGGATCATTAATTGAGTTGAACTCAACTGTTAATGAATCATTTCGACTAAAAGAAAACTTCAAAGAGTGATTCGTTCAGCTACTTTTCGTTAACTATGTCAAGATTTTCCATGAATAACCACAAAGATTTCAATCAGTTCTTCGCACAAAACTAACAAATGGCTCAGAGGATTTGGACTGTAGTGCACAAGTCATATGCACCACTTTTGTGATGCTTTTTTGGTCATTTTGGAGCTTGACAGACGCAGTTCACATTCACTTCAAATAAGTCTAGTTCATAGTTAATTTTCATGTGAACTATACCTAAACCTGCACATATAACAGACACTCTGTATTTAACACTGTGCCCATGCAGACTCAAAGAAAGAGAAAGTGTGTCCACTATTATATTCCCTAAGTGTGAACAGACAGGTTGTGAACTGAGTTTGCTGTGGCGACAGAAGCCGCTGTATCTGAGCTACTGTCTGTCTCCAGGGCTGTTCTTCATAAAGGGAGGCGTCCGCAGCCTGACCGACTGCCCATCTGATAAACCTGCTGCTGAGTTAAGACTGTGGTTATCAGCCGAGACCTGGCAGCAGCTTTACAGAGCTGAGCTCATTGGAGGATCGTGCTTAGGCTGTCTGAACGTCCCTCGCTGGAGTCATGGGGAGCGGAGACGAGAAGTCGAGAGCGGAGAGAGATTTAAATGATGGTTGAGGGAGAGACGGAGGAAGTAGGGAGGACGGCTAGGATTTATGGGGTACAGGAGGGTCCCGACA
>NW_015520123.1:1526-2648 GCF_001515645.1 Sinocyclocheilus grahami | reverse complement strand
TGGTCACTTGTAATCACTTCTTAACACCCACCTGTTTGGTCAAGCTCAAAAACGGAAGCTATTCAACCCTGTTTGACCCTGTTTAACATTATGAATAATCAAACCATTTTTTTTCACCCTTTTTCTTTGTGGTAAAAAATATAAAAGATCATCAGACTCAGAAGTGTAGCCATTTTAATCACAAACATAATGAAACACAAAGACTGATGATCAATGAGCCAGAATTACAAAAGACTCATCATATAACCAATGGGAGAAACTGTAAGGCTCAATACAGCAGATGGAAACTCCAACTATTAGTTCAAACTACCTTTTCAACAGTTGCACAAAAAAAACAAAAAACATGTGCCCTCCAAATCTTTAATTAAAACATGCCACTTCTCTGATGTATGAGGGCTGGGCAATAAAGCAGCCAAACAGCCAGACTAGTTTCAATCTGTCCTTTAAAGCAACCTGTCACTCACATTAAATTACTGCAGCAATTACAACAACGATCAAGAACAATCATCCAAACAATTCCTGATGGACAAAACCAAGCCCCCCTTATGTTCTATCATTGGTTGGTTAGCGTGAGTGATGAGCATCTGACATGTCTGGAGCAGTTAAATGAGGTACCATAACTATGCTCTAAAAAGTGCTGGGTTATTTTTTTTTCAACCCAAACACTGAGTTGAGACTGTTGGGTGAGGAAGCTGGGTTGATTTAACCTAATTTGGGTTGATAATGGTTCATAATCAGTGGTGGGTTGGGAATGTGGACGTGAAAGAGAGCATGCATGCCACGCAAGTTCAAACGCAAACGGTTCTCTGTGTGCCGATACTATGACACCTATCTGACAGGAGTATATGTGGCAAATAACAGAAAACTAATCGAAGCAGACAGAGAACTTTGACTCTGTCTCAGTTGAGGAGTTTGTTCTTTTAAAACTGGACCGGTGAGCGGGAAGATGAACTGAAAAAGCAGAAATGACACTTAGAACAAGCCTATCCAGGTTTGACGCAACTGACTTCTGGATTTTTCTCTGTTCTTCATCAGGAATTGCACTGCTAAACATGTATTTAAAAAAAAAATTAAGATCAAATAACAAAGACTGATAGCTTAAACAGAAATATATATATATAC
>NW_015520123.1:0-800 GCF_001515645.1 Sinocyclocheilus grahami | reverse complement strand
CAATAAACTTGGATTTTGTTTTCACCTGCTGTTGGATCCCGGTCTAGTTTCTGACAGTATATATATTTCTGTCAGGACCAGTCTCGTCAAAGATGACTAACAATTAGCATACAATTTGGATTGGTGGTATGGTTCTGTTCTGGGCAAGAACTCACTGCGCCAGTGTTGCCAGACGTACGATAATTATGATATTTGTACGATGATTATCGTATTTGTATGATAATTTTGACTGATGTTTTGTATGATGTATGATCAATAATGAAAAAAATCCCATAATGTACGATAATTTCAGAATTTTATGACAATTCAACTGACGGTAGTTGTAGTCATAGGGCTTCTATACTCATACATGAAACCGGCTCATTACAGACACTCTAAATGCGCCCGTGCACACCTCAGAGTGTGTTAAGAAGGAGGGTGCCCTGCCTTAAAGCCAACGAGCACTATGTTGCGGTCCATGACGGCAAGAACCCCCTCATTGTAAAAGAACAACTGCACACTCACTTAAGCATTGGCTATTTTTTAATCAACGTTTCAGCTAGTAGCCTTTGTCAAGGTAAGAAGCAACCTTGAAAGAACCCCCTCAACATCTGGCAACACGCAGGCTTCAGATGACAGCGGCTCAGACGTGGAGTTAACACCGTGCCGTGCACAACAGCTAAAGCCTGTCCAGTGCAGACAGTCACTGATTATAATGGGTTCTATAGTATTTTGTCTCACTGCTCGCATCCAATGTAGACACGATACGCCTAGTCATCTATTGTGGTAATTTGCAGGTCGTGTCAAAAAGTTGTTGGTTT
>NW_015520122.1:2206-2648 GCF_001515645.1 Sinocyclocheilus grahami | reverse complement strand
AAATATAGCCTACACATCATCCAAGGGGTGAACAGGCAGACACCCACTAAACTCTCCCTCACCTCCACAATTATACACAAACATATCGTTCTGTAATGATCAGCATGGCACAGCACTATTGGGTATTACTTTGTCCTGTAGGACAACAGTGACCGCATTAGAAACCTCAGTTAAGGAAGTACTTTTCCTATTCATTGTCTCTATGGAGACTTCAAAAGCAAAACCAACCGGCTATAAAATGATTCACAAAATTACAAACCTGATTTAAAGCAAAAACAAAGCAATTCACACTGTGACCCAACCTTTAGCATGATTTGTCGCAATTAACCTGCAATATAACTGGTTTGTGACTAAAACTGGGCCAGCAGACATAACTTGTGAGACAACTTCAAGCAAACCACTTTTGGTTAATAAGGCATTTAACCTTTGTGCTCTGAAAAAA
>NW_015520122.1:0-556 GCF_001515645.1 Sinocyclocheilus grahami | reverse complement strand
AAAAAAACCGCTCGCTTTCTGCTAATGTTGAAATCACACCAGCGGGTCTCTAATTATGTTTTAGCTGTGTTTCATGGCACACATTCACACCGAACGCAGTGTGGAACAACGTCTAAACAAACGGGGCTTTTTCTGAGCCTCGCAGTGGGGATTTCTGAGCGCTATAAAGCCGGCAGTGGGTCTCGGAATAAGGAAAATCGGCTTTTGTTGAAACTTACCAGCGGGTCTTTTTTCTTTTGCATCTTCCGTGAGCTTTCGTCAGGTCTGTCTGACGGCCGCTGATGGCGTCATCGCGCAGGGCACGCAAAAGGGGGCGGGGCGACGGAAACAGATTTGGGAACTGTCTATAAACTTGACACGCGTCGATAACAAGTCAAATACTTTACTGAAAGACAAGTCGCTGATGCAATATAATTGATGCATCGTTCTTAGAAATCAGTCATAATGATATACGGAGTAATCATTTGCACTAGGTGTAAATAGCAACCGCCAAAACTAACAAAGTATGCCAGCTTCTGTCTCGAAACTTTGACTATAATACAGTTGTCTTTAGGTA
>NW_015520121.1:2215-2648 GCF_001515645.1 Sinocyclocheilus grahami | reverse complement strand
CAAAAACAAAAGTGTTGCGTTTATAATTTTGTTCAGTTTATATATATGTATTTGCACGTGAGTTGTGGGTGTATGATATTCACTGTATTTTTCCTCCAGAGTCAATTGCTTCTCATCTCCCCTCTCTTTTGAAACTGCACTACAAAAGCACTAATCTGAGTACACAAACACTGCTGCCCTCCATCTGTTGACCCAGAAATGACTGGGGGTCACATTAATAACCAGACGTTTTTGTTTGCAGAGTATGATGATGAATGCAAAGCAGTGTGCGTTGCACTCCAGCCACCGTATTTAACAATCCAGATGTGTGCGAGTTTACCCACAAGACTGTTTATCATGCTACGTGAGAGTGTGAAAGCCAGAGTAACAGGGAGCTCACTTGTATCCCATTAAAATTATGACGTGAGGGGAATGGTGTGTGTTTTTTTTTTTT
>NW_015520121.1:0-517 GCF_001515645.1 Sinocyclocheilus grahami | reverse complement strand
TTCCCTGACCGGGAATCGAACCCAGGCCGCGGCGGTGAGAGCACCAAATCCTAACCTCTAGACCACCAGGGAAGGGTGGTCTAAAGCACCTACAAGCTGGTTTGCCAACTGCTAAAGAAGAAGTAACATGATGGACTGGAGGCTGTGAGATATAGGCTGCATCCTAAATCGCATACTCTCTTAAGTAGGTACATTTTTGAAAAAGTATATACTTTGTGACCGCGAAAAGAGTATGTTCTATTTAGTATGAATGTAATCTGGATGTACTACATTCACCATATTGTCATTGTCACGTGACCTACCTCCATCAGTTGCATTGTGTCACTGCCATTCATAAATCCTCTCCCGTGACCTTATGGGATAGTAAAGTGTCCATTATATGCACACCTCAGAATCACGCTGGAAGTCATAGATCATCCGGGTACTTTTTGCCTACTCTTTTATGAGTACTGTGAATTCGGACACACTTCTTTTGTCACATACTGTTTTTCGCCTACTATATACTACACTCTAAAAA
>NW_015520120.1:19997-20232 GCF_001515645.1 Sinocyclocheilus grahami | reverse complement strand
TGCTGACCACAGGAGCTGGCGTGAGGGTGGGCGCGCTGGAAAAGCTCTCGCGGTAAACAATGTGTGAAAAGTGTGTGCGTGCGACAAGAGAAAGGGAGCGAAAGGGTATGTGGATGTGTGGTTGTTCAGGGCCTCCATTAGTGCCGGAGTTGCTAATGAGCAAATGGGGGTCCTTGTGGTCCCAGTAGGCATCATGCGCACAGTTCAGTGTCACACATCAGAACACACACTCAAA
>NW_015520120.1:1793-2649 GCF_001515645.1 Sinocyclocheilus grahami | reverse complement strand
AAGTCAGTTATTCAGCTTATACCATGGTTGTCACTTTAGTACATTATGTCAAGGTGTTTGGTCAGATTTTCTTTCCTAAATTGCTCTTGTGTTCAGAACTACTTTCTTAAATGGCTGTTTATAAGTAGTTTTTAGCAGAACACATTGTGTGTGTGTGTGTGTGTGTACAGTATGTGAGTGAATGTTACTGGTGTCTGTCCCAGCTCTCATACACCTCACATTATTGCATATAATTACAGTATTATCATCTGGACATTTGCCCAGCTGCTGAAATTGCTGTGCTTTCTTTAAAAAAAAAAGAAAAATTTAAATTTGCTGGTCCTTTTCTGATACATTTATTATGATAGACTGCATAACCCTTTAAATGTGGTAAATTGATATCAAGCTGTAATATGGCCATGACTATGGTAGCCTGAGTAGAAGAAAAAAAAACGTTATTTCTCAGAATTGTGACTATATCTTGCACTTACAAAACGTTTTTTCAGAATTGTGATTGTATATCTCACAATGTGGCTTTATACTTCCTATTGTGAATTTATGGCTTTATATACAGTATCACTGTGTGAATTTATATCTCACAATATGACTTCATCGTTCCCAATGTAACTTTATATCTCACAAAATGATTTTATAAGTCATAATATATGACATTATATTTCCCAGTGTAAACTTATATCACACAACATGACTTTATATTTTCAATGTGAAATTAGTTGTCATAATATGACTTTATATATCACAGTGTGACTTTATATCTCACAATTTAACTTTATATTTCCCAGTATGACTTTATATCTCACAATATGGCTTTAATTCATATCTCAGAATGTAGCTTTATATTTATGATTGTGAACGT
>NW_015520120.1:0-433 GCF_001515645.1 Sinocyclocheilus grahami | reverse complement strand
TTTTACGGTGTTCAGCTTGTATATTGCATATCGTTTTGATTATATACAGCATGTACATAAAATATACACATTTACTTCCATGTTATGCATCTCATAGATGACCCCGAAATGAACTGAAAGCTCTTTTGTGTCTCTTTAAGTGTTTTGTTCGCACATTACTGAAACACAGCGACCAAAAGCACATTCTAAACTTAGCATTCGTGTTTTTCTATTTCCACTAATTAACGGCAGTATCACTGAGCCAGGATGTGAAATGTGAGTTTCTCATTATGAGAGGAAAAGCAATGCACTGTAAACACATTCATATTCTAGATGCAATTAATCCACGTGACAGACTCCGCTGTGACATTTTGAGTTTGTGGAATAATGATGTTTCCTGTCCTCACAGTGCTGACCACAGGAGCTGGCGTGAGGGTGGGCGCGCTGGAAAAGC
>NW_015520119.1:1935-2649 GCF_001515645.1 Sinocyclocheilus grahami | reverse complement strand
TCTGGGCAGACGGGGCAGCACTCGTCGTGGGGAATCACTGGGTTGAGGCAGTCGGTCGTGTCCTCGCAGATCACCTCGTCGCACATAACGGTGCCGCTGTCGCACACGCAGATTTGGCATGGCTCTGGTTTCCAGACGTCCCTGTCATTGTAGACCTGGCCGTCCAATGTGCAGCTGCCACCTGTGCCTACGGGAATAACGAGTAAAATAGTTGCACGAGTATGACAGTAGAAATATAAACATTTGATATTTGAGTAGCATATGTCATAGAATACAAGATGTTCATGTCTAATATAGGTCAGTTTGTTTCTTGTTTATTGTCATATGCATGAAGTTAAATCGGTGACGGAAGGTGGGAATGCATTTTTGTCGTCTCTAAATAATCGCTTAAATCTCACGAGGGAAATGCGACTGCTTTGGGATTCTATCTATCGAAATGAGGCCATCTCTTGAGAATTTTGTTTTGTAAACAGAGCAGCTCGTGTGTAAACGCACACCTTTACATTTGCTTGAAAAGGTTTGGTTTGAGATTCACCCCTAGGTGGCGTAGTGCCGTTATGCCCCGATGCCATTATCCAGAGGAAAAAGCTTGAGGGAAAGTTTCCACGTCTGCTGAAGCTGACCGTCCATCATGAAGTAACTGAAAACTGTCGGCTTGGCAACGACTATCGTTTTCCTTCAGTGGAAAGTCTGCAGGGTCCGCATGTGTTTTCA
>NW_015520119.1:0-279 GCF_001515645.1 Sinocyclocheilus grahami | reverse complement strand
GTTAAAATGTATATATGTAGGCTATTGTTTGGACAAATTAGGTTTATGATTATTATTCGCACTTATTGAAGTTATTAGCCAAATATTTTGTATTTGTTCTCTAAAAGTAGTTGTGTTTGGTGAATATTTGAAACGTATAGGCCTTATATTGTGATGCTGATTCAGGATGGGCACACTTTCTTGTTAATAAAAGCATAACAAGATTGTTTTTTCCCAATCGTTTATCTTGTCACCATCATTTCTGTAATTTATAGACCTACTGGATTGTATATTTTTTTT
>NW_015520118.1:2201-2649 GCF_001515645.1 Sinocyclocheilus grahami | reverse complement strand
GCGCATGACAATCACATTCGATTAATCGTGCAGCCCTAACCCTTACCAAAAAATGTTGCGTTTTTTAGGTTTACACGCGCTATGCTCACTGCAGGAAAATGTGGCACAAATTCGATTTTTTTGCTCATATGTGACTCATATTGTTTAGTTTCATGACAGTGTGAACAGCACAAACATGAAGTCTGATCTTTTCGATTCTGGAACCGTAAATATAAAAAAGAAAATCTTGCTCGGTCTCCTCATCTTCGTCCTGCTTATCGCCTACTCATGAATTCGCTGGCTTCCGCTTATAAATGAATGTGTAAACGCTTACTTCAGTGGCTTCTATGTTTAATTCATTATGACAGCACACTTCATGCCGTCTTGTTATTGTACTTTTGCACATGTGGCTCAGTTCAGGACCGTCATTCGTTCACACTGGAATCTGATATTGGCCACATTTAAAAAT
>NW_015520118.1:0-831 GCF_001515645.1 Sinocyclocheilus grahami | reverse complement strand
AAAAATACATTTAAAACTTGTATAGTATGGAATGATCTAACCAACCAACTAGTCGAGATGAAAAGAATTAAGTCAGCGCTTCCATAATTTTATGTATTCCAGATTGAAACGGGGAACGAATGCATGAAAGGAACTGATTGATTGGTGAAAAGTGTGTGTTACCAGGACCCAATTTTGGTAAAACAATGGCTGAGCTGCATATTTACTCATAGTATTTCTGCCATATGTTAGTATGCTAGTATGGTATTCCAAAATCAACCAATGGCAGAGTAGCGATTTCGCTATTGTTTAACATTATCCAATAGCATGTGTGGCCTACCTGACACAGGTGGAAAGGGAACGGTATTTCAGTAGAAGTGTATTGTATTTTGATCAGTTTATGAAGAAAAATATGTTATTTTATTTGCAATATCATGCAATCGATGGATCATCCACAATAAGATGAAGAAAGTGCATTAGGAAATAAATAGGTAAGTAAACAGTCCATTTTGATTTGATGTTGACTGTCACATTGACTGTTTACAAGCACAAGAATATTCGTATGTCAGATTTGTGTAAACACAACCAGATTGCAATAAGAACATTAAGCCAACATTCCAGTTTCTAAACATGAAAATATACATTTTGATAAAAAAATTTCCTTTATTTGAAATTTCAAACATATAAATTTATATTATATAGCCTACTGTTTTAAAATATTTAGCCAGAATTTGATAAAAGTAGTTAAGCCTCTACTTTAGTTCGACATTGTGTAAATCCCATTTGTCTGAAAATATCTCAGTAATCTAAGGGTGTATTCACACCTGTCTTGTTTGGTTAGATTGAATCGAA
>NW_015520117.1:2427-2649 GCF_001515645.1 Sinocyclocheilus grahami | reverse complement strand
TGTTCCAAACCTGTATGAGATTCTTTCTTAGGGGCCGTTCACACAGAACGCGTTTTTCCATTCCAATGTGCTACTTTTTTGTAGTGTTTTTCTATGTAAACGTGCTAGATGGACGTGTATGACCGATGCGCTCGTGTCTTGCGTTGCGCCGCGTTTTTACGATGCCGTGTCAAGTTAAAAAAAATTTCCACTTTTACACGCAGTGCCGCTCATCAATGTCAG
>NW_015520117.1:0-657 GCF_001515645.1 Sinocyclocheilus grahami | reverse complement strand
AACTCAAATAAAGTACAAAAATTAGAGCTTTGAAGGAAAGTGCTTTAAGTTTCAGTTAGTGAAATAAAAACATGATCAACAACAAACACGGAACAAACAAGAGAAGAGGGAAGTGCTATGCGTTGAAATCTTTCAAAGGTCGTAAAGTGCAAAGAGCCGAGCGAGAGATTTTGGCAACAGCTCGTCTTATAACATCTGTGTCTAAAGGTTTAATGGATTAAACTCATTCTAACACACATCAGAGTGATGAATCATCACATGCTAGCAAACTCTCCTGTCTGTTTGCTATGGAAGCTGGTTTCTACCATGGGATAAAGGAAAAAGAAAAAAGAAAAGGTAGTTGAGAGTTATCTCAGTTCTGAGAAAAACTGGGAATTGCCAGATATAAACGTGGAATTCTCCAGAGTTTACATATTGCAGTCGGTTTTTGTTTCCACCCAAAAAAAAAAAAAAAAAGGTAATTGCAACTTTTTATTTAATAATTCTGACTTTTTTCCCTCACAATTGCAAGTGAACTATTTTGAATTAACATCTCTTAATTCTTTGTTTATATCTCACAATTCTGATTTCGCCCCCCCCCCTCAAATTCCGAAAAAAGCCTGAATTGTTACTCTTTCAAATAATGAAATAAAAAAGGTGCAATTAGCTTTTTTTTTT
>NW_015520116.1:1653-2650 GCF_001515645.1 Sinocyclocheilus grahami | reverse complement strand
GTGTGTGTGTTTCTTTCAGTGTTAGATTAGATTTATTCATAGTAAAAGGATAGTGTTTGACTTCTTTCAGTGGTCTTGTCAATAGCAGTCCTGTGAGTCATTGCTCTGGCTCCCGGGTTGAAACCACACCCTTATCCTTAAAATTTGAATTCCGCACTGCCAGTGCCATTATCATGCTTACAAAGAAACAAAACTCAGTCAAGTACTGCCAGTGCCAGCACATCCACAATCATGGAGGAAACAGCTCCAGCTCTTCATTCAAGTGGATCCACAGATGTCGAGTGTCATGCATGCGTTGGAAAGAAGCGCAAAGCCGAACAGACTTGTGTTGAGTGTGCATCATCATACTGTGAGCATCATCTTGTCGTGCATAACTCTTTGCACGTGGGAAAGAGGCACAGGCTTGTGGAGCCGAATGCAGTGTTGCAGGAGAGCATCTGCCCTGATCATGGCAAAATGCTGTTTGTGTACTGCCGCACAGACCAGCTGTGCATCTGTCACCTGTGCATTATTGATAAACACAGAGGTCATGATGTCATTCCAGTGGAAGAGGAAGTGGCCAATAAACAGGTCAGAAGTGTGATTTGGAATGCAAAATATCATTCTTAGAAGTTAGGACCAGGACTCTGTGTTTAGTAGTGGTAGGCTGATGTTGGTTTTGCAGTGACCGTTACTATAACTGGAGAGCGACGTGACCAATGGGTGCTATAATGCAATATTTTTGTGATGGGTGTTTCAGAGTCGGTGGCCCTATAGCTAAACAACAAAAAAAGCTACATCTATTGGATATTTCTCTTAACTTTCCCCTTAGAAATGAATAGTATTGGTTAGCCTATTGGTTTCCCTGAATTCCAAGGATTAAACCACACCCAGAATATTTGAATGAATTCACAAAGGTAGAAATTGTAATGTTTAAAAACTGTGTAATACAGTAAGAACAGTAATATTGTAAAATATTATTACAATTTTAAAAAATCTGTAATATTTATATATATAT
>NW_015520116.1:0-1077 GCF_001515645.1 Sinocyclocheilus grahami | reverse complement strand
TCTTTATTTTTAATGGTATTGTATTGCTTGCAAAACTAAAGACATCCACTCTGCTCCCTCTTCATTCTTAGGCTTCAGAAATTAAGGCACTGGAGAAGAATGAGAAGAACTTCATTGAGCTGATCCAGTCTATGAAGGACAATCAAAGCAAAGTGACAGTGCTGATTCAAGGACAGACAAAGTCTGCAGTGAACGAAGCAGAGGGATTCATAAAGATTCTACAGCAGGAGATCAGTAATATGAGGACCTTAGATGCTGATCTACAACGCCTGCAGCTGCTCTCTCATACAAACACAGATGTTCGATTTCTAGAGGTACAGTAATGGAAAATTACTGTACAGAAACAGAAATGAATGCCTGTTGAATTGTCTTGTAAAATCTTCAGGTAAAAGTTCAAGTCACATTCAAGGCGTGTTTTCTCTCTCTACAGAGTGCTGTGTCTCTGACCTCACTGACTGAGTATAAAAAAACATTCGTCTTCCTTGTGCATCCGTACAATTCTTTTGAGCGTGATTCCATGGCGGTTAATGAACTAATAGAAAAGCTAAACACGACCAGCAAGTTGAGTTTATTCATGATTTCCAGAAAAGGTTAGTAAAAGTTTTCATTTAAATATATTTCATGATTATATTATGGGTACTTCTCAGTTGAAAGGCTGCATTCTAGTGTTTAATGCTGAGAAGAACTCTAGCCTGGAAGCCTCAGAAGAACACAGCCTCACTAGTAATCAGCCTTTCAATTAAAGGATTAGTTCACTTCCAGGATAAACATTTCCTGATAATTTACACACCCCCATGTCACCCAAGATGTTTATGTTTTCTTTCTTCAGTTGCAAAGAGATTAAGTTTTTTGAGGAAAACATTCCAGGATTTGCTCCATACAGTGGACTTCAGTGGCAGCCAATGGGCTTCAAAGGGCTCTATAACGATTCCAGCTGAGGAATAATGGTCTTATCTAGGGAAACGATCAGTCATTTTCTAAATTTGTTTTTTAAATTTTTATTAGAAAATTACCTATCGTTTCACTAGATAAGACCCTTATTCCTTGGCTGGGATCGTTATAGAGCCCTTTGAAGCT
>NW_015520115.1:2154-2650 GCF_001515645.1 Sinocyclocheilus grahami | reverse complement strand
TCTCGACAGACGGCACCCCGGTTGGGAAACACTGCTCTAGAGCACAGGTTTAGGGATGTGTGCCAGTGTGAGGTGAGTGGTGTCATGTCCACAGGGAGGCTGGGATTCAGAATAATGAAATGATAGCCAGAGGCCAGTGACTCTCAGCTCGACTCTCTTCACCTGCTGCCATGAGTGTGTATTAACTCTTTAGTCCTGCACGGGTATGACATGTCATGCCACTGACCCCTCTACCTCACATCCATGTGGCAGTGCTGGTAAGTGAGTGAGTGGATGCAATCCCCTTTTTTTGTTACTAGTTTGTGAAAGTGAACATATTTTTTGGCCTTCTGCAAAAAATAAAATAAATAAATAAATAATTATAATAAAAAATGGCAGTATATAATGCAGTCTAATTAAAAACAAGACCACAGTGCGACTAATTGTATTTGTTTATGGTGTGACATGCCAAATACTGTATCATATTATACTCCTAGTGTAATGTCACACCATATTA
>NW_015520115.1:0-1887 GCF_001515645.1 Sinocyclocheilus grahami | reverse complement strand
TTTTGGAGCAAAGCAATAGAGATTTTCAGTAGAAAACAACTATAATGTAATTAGTTACATTCACACCTCACTAGTTCATACATGCCTTCAAGTGTGATAAGTTTCACACTCTTTGGTGTGAGATATTGCTTGGCTTGTTGCTGGCCTCAGAGTAAATTTAAGACTCTAAAATTGTGTATGCCAGTGTTAAGAGAAAATGAGTGATTGCCATTCCTTACAAATATATATTGTTTGAATATTCACACATTTATGGGGTCCGTGTCAATTCATTTGTAGAATTTATAGCTAATTGACAATAGATGTTTGATGGGGTGCCAGTACATACTGTTTTCAATATAGTCACCTTTCTATCAAATTGCAAATCTATCAAAAAACTGTTTAATTTTGCTTGTAGGGAATTTACTCGTGAACTTTGCACATAGTAGATATTGTATGAAATTAGCTGTTTTTGTAGTGACAATCCATAAATGTTTTCTGTTTTTAAGTCACTGGGTTTTGAGCTCAAATTTCACTCTATGAAGAAGTTACCTGTCTGAGTCATCTACTCAAATCTAAATCAATTTACAAATAATGGCTCTCAAGTTAAATTTAACCCACAGTTCTCACCTTGACATCCCCAATAAATATAATGTTGTGTGGTGGCAGTTCTCTTAATGGAAGACAATTTCAAAATGATTTGTAAAAGGCAAAATGTGCATGATTGTAGTTCTCTATTTTCAGATAAAATATGCTTGAGTAACCCTACCCATTACTTAATTCTTTGGATTTATAATTTGGGTAGTTTTCCAGAAGTAAAGCATTGGAGAAAACCCTTTTCAGTCATTTTGCCCTTCATATGGAGCTGATGATTTGTACTGATCATAGTGCTGCTGGCAGTCGCAGTCCCTCACACATGTATGATGAAGTTTCCTGTCTGTTGAGTGGCTCATTTGGTGTTGCCACCCTATTAAACATGCTCTTGCTTTTAAACATCAAAGTCAGGGCCTGATTGGCATCTCTAGGCCTAATTAATTTCTCTTAGGAGGAGCTGGATGGTTGAATCCCCTCATGTCAGGTCTTAGCATGTTTGAAAATGAGCCTGATAAGAGTTTTTCCATCATGAGGATGAGAAGAGCTCTGAGGTGAATTGTGTTTTCATCTACTGGATTTTGAATGAGAGCAGGAAGGTGGCTATAGGGCTTTTTAATCTTGGAGGAAGACCAAAAAGGAAATGCTTCTAGTAAAGAAAGGCACAGCTTGTTGGTTTGGGCCCAATTTATTATTATTTAATTTTATTTTATATTTCTGCATTGCTATAAATGCTAAAAAAATATGTTGTTTGAAAGTTTTTGATTGTAAATGGGTTAGTCTTCAATTAAGAAAACTTTACTGTCTCTTAGGTTGATTTCAAAAAGGAAATGGTTGAAAAATATTCCGTCCAGCTTTAAGCTGTTTTTGTCTCTTTAAATAAATTTTTTTGTCAATTTTTAGTATTAAAAATGTCTACAACAATAGTGGAGGAAGGTAAAATTTTCCAGATTTTTGGGGCTCGTTTCCTACTCGTACTTTTTAGGTTTCCTTCCATAGTTTATTTATAAAAGGTGTTCAGATTAGGAAACTAGTTTGCACTTTCTCTAAAAAATAGTTTTTTAAATTTGGCATCACATCTAGCATTTCGGAGAGCAATTACATTTTTGCAAAAAATATATTTGGTTATGATGAAAATTAGAAGCAACAGGGGAGCACATGAGGATCAGAAAAGTAATTTTCGTTAAAAAAGTAACGTTTTTTTCTCTCATGGTTTGAGAGTACATTTCATTGGATATCTGTTATTATTTTAGAATTATAGTTCAGTTTGTATAGATTCAAAACGTCTCAGGTTACTTATGTAACCATGGTTCCCTGAGT
>NW_015520114.1:1771-2650 GCF_001515645.1 Sinocyclocheilus grahami | reverse complement strand
TTAATTTAATTCATTAGTTAAAGTTAATTGACACTGCATGGCTGTCTGAGGATGTAATGGAGATATAATAAGCGCTGAGAGTTTCTATCAGCAATAGGCTTGGAACCGATAGTGGATAGCAGCAATTACTAATTTTTGCTCTATTTGAGGCAATTTTTAGTTATTTCAGATCTGGAGTGCTAGAAACAGTTTGGTGTATTAATTAGAATATTCTGAATTATTGGAATGTCGAAACTTGATTTGAAGTTCACATCTAGCTCTTGCCTGTAAAGATGCCATTCATTTAGTAGAATTAACACAACCTTTATCACTTGTGTGTTTGCGGGGATCAGTGATATTTGAAAAATACACTTACAAAAAACAGCATTGTAATGTGAGTAGTGAAAACTTTTTCTTTTTTTGCACAATGCCATGGGACCATAGCATTTTTTTTAAATATATGGACCATGTAAATAACTAATTATATAGATATGGTAATGGCAATACACACACACACATAGAGAGAGAGAGAATTGCTTTCATATAAATAATCAAAAAATTCTTAAAACAAGTGTATTAAGTGTATTTTTGTCTTTATGCACCTGCCATATTTTTTGTTATACTAAACTATACTAAAACATTTTAAAAATCTGCCAGTTCAGTGCAACAAAAATACAGTTTTAAAGATACATTCTTTAAAAACTAGTCTTAATATATTAAGCAGTCTTGCTTCTCAAGTAAATTTAATTTGCTTCATTGATTTTTATATTTTATCTAGAAAATTTGACTTTTTTGTAAAGGTGCACTAGTCCTTGAAGTTTAACCTTTTATGGCTATTGAATCTACATTTTGAACGCTAAACCATTACAGCCTTGAGTCTCACACAATAACCGTCCACTT
>NW_015520114.1:0-382 GCF_001515645.1 Sinocyclocheilus grahami | reverse complement strand
GGGGGTTCAATGCACACCCTTTGGAGTGGAGAAGTAATTTGGCCCTGATCATTCACCGCAAATTCAGTTTAATCAATGTAGAGTGAATCAGGCAGGCTAAGGTCAGACCTATTTTCCAATTCAAAGCTCAACCAAGGCTTCAGTTTGAGTCTCGGAACAGATAAGGGGCTTACACAAATAAAGTGTGTGTGATTAGTAGAGAGGAGAAGATGGAGACATTGAAACACACCGTGAAGAGACTGATGGCAAAATGAAAACCCATTCGGTCCCACTTTATATTAAGTGGCCTTAACTACTATTTACTAACATAAAAAAAATAAGTACAATGTACCTGTTGTGTTCAGGGGTGTGAAGTAACGAATTACAAATACTCACGTTACAG
>NW_015520113.1:1850-2650 GCF_001515645.1 Sinocyclocheilus grahami | reverse complement strand
AGATAAGGCTAGGTAAATCTGGGTATCATCTGCATAGCTGTGATTTGGTTCTTTCTCATTATTTGACTTAAAGGATAAATGGCAGTATAGATTAAGAAATTTATTTTTAAATAATATATTTTAATTCATACTTTATAATCTTAATGATAGTATTAACAGAACACATGAGTATTTTAAATATAGTTTCATTGAGAATCGTCACTCGATCTACCATTCCTGTGGAACTCCAATTACGATATTCTGTTTAATAAACAAGGGGAATTGCTGGGCAGCTAGATATAGAATCAACAGCACCTACACTGGCTGTAATGAGAGACGCTGGTATCTTTAAATTAGTCAGATACAGTTAGAGAGTGTGTACTGAAGATCGAGATGGCCCTATGATACGTGACTAACATGCCTTTTAATTATTCCGTATGAAATGCAAATAGAGGTAAAAATGCCAAAGGTGAAATTGGCTGGAAATATGTGCTGATGTTTAATTTAACAGCATGGCACGAACATCAAGCAGATGTTCTTGTTAGTGCTTCATCTTGTCCTGTACTGGATCAGTCACAGAATTAATTTGTTCACCCAGTAAAATTTCCATCACAAACTTGTTGTTGGCTTGTCTGATTGTCTTGTAATGCTGCTGTTCTGTCAACCAACACCTTCTTACCCATTAAACAACCCTAACCCTAGTCCCGGTACTGTATTGTTCTAGTTTAAACCTCTTCCTGTTTCAGCCAGAGTTGTTTTTAAAGGGGACCTATTACGCAAAATTCACTTTTGCAAGGTGTTTGGACATAAATGTGTGTTGG
>NW_015520113.1:0-554 GCF_001515645.1 Sinocyclocheilus grahami | reverse complement strand
AAATTGTTGTCTGCAAATCTGTACAAGGATTCAGGTGAGCGAATCTAGAACAACTTTGGTGCCTACGCTGTATTGCTATGAATTTTCATTATTGTTTCAGGTTCTCACTGCTTTGTTGGCATGTGGGTGATTTCACGTGCATGAAAAGCTGTTTGTGATTCTCGATTACTGAAAATCACACTGTATTTGATGCAAAACTAACTTGACTAAATCAAATTAAGGAAAACAAAATCATAACTGATATTTTCCACTGAAAAAATATATATATATTTTTTGGCATAGACAAAGTATGCTACATGTTATTGGGCAACATGCTTAAGCAAACTAATCAAAGAGAAAATTTAGGAGTTTTATTGTTCCATTTGTTTTCCCCATTCTTGACCAATTTAATAAATTATATAGTATACCCGGTTAAAGAGGTCATCACTCACAACTTCCATATTAGATTTTGGCCACTGACTACTATACTATACTATCAAGATGTTTGCATTTACAGAAATAGATGTTAACTGCAACCCTAAACTAAAGCTTAAACAGTCTCACTACAGACAACA
>NW_015520112.1:2073-2651 GCF_001515645.1 Sinocyclocheilus grahami | reverse complement strand
AAATTTAAGGGGGTCTGAATACTTTCCGTACCCACTGTAGATCCATATTTTGTGGTCGTGGTTTGCATAGCTGAGTAGGTTCTTCCTTTGACCAAGAGTTTATTACTGTCATACAAAGACCATTCGTTCAGGCTTCTTGGGGAGGATTCATTTAAAATGAATGACATTTAAGCATATTTATGTGGTGGGCAAATATAAGGTGTGTTGTGTCACCTAATGGGGTTTGAAAAGGTCTTCCCCTCACTGCTCCTCTGTTCTGCCGGTGTGGATCTTCACAATGAGCAGAGAGCTGGTGCTTAATTGAGATGCCATATCTAATATGTTGAGATGAGCTAGATGAGAGAGGGATCATTCCTTTCCATCTAAAATAATACTAGCAGGGAGGGAAGAGAGGTCAAATTCACTGCTGTCCTAAAAGAAATTAGGCCAAATGGGAAGTTTTATTCTAGTTTAAATAGCTGGTATTAGACTCACAGTGTAGATTCTCTCTCCCATTCTCTTCCTTCCTTCCTCCTCCCCACATCCCTCTTTCATCCATCTCCATCCTCATTGTGATTCAGTCACTTTATTTGTTCATT
>NW_015520112.1:0-451 GCF_001515645.1 Sinocyclocheilus grahami | reverse complement strand
GTTCCGATGGATAAAAAAACTCATCTACGTCCATGATGACCTGAGGGTGAGTAAATTCTAACCAAATTTCTCAGTCTGTTTACTCAGAATTGTTCCTAATAATATTGAAGGATCTCTTTATGAGGAGAATTAGAACAATTTTGGCACAATATGAACATTTCCTTTGTATCAAGAAACGTGGCCTAGAGGGATTCTGTGTTGCGGGGGCAAAATCTTAATTGATTAACCTGTTAATATACTTTATGATCCAGGTGAACCGGAGAAAAAGTCGAGACCAGTGATCCAGGAAGTGGTTGAAGAGAGCAGGGATGTGATGGAGGCCTCAGCCCCGTTACTGGAGAGCTCTCAGCCGAGCCTGGGTGAGGAAGAGGGTCAAAGTGAGGATGGGGACCAAGGGAGCAAGGGATCCAGTGAGTCTGTAGGCAGTGGCTCTTCCTTTGAAGAGCTGGAC
>NW_015520111.1:901-2651 GCF_001515645.1 Sinocyclocheilus grahami | reverse complement strand
ATATGTGCTTTATAAGTACTAACAAACAGCCAATATGCTAGTGATGTGCATGTTAATAAGCAACTAGTTAGTAGTGTTAATTGGACCTTAAAATAAAGTGTTACTGTGAATTATATGCTTACTGTGACAGTTCAAATAAGGTTAGTATTAAGACAAAGAACTGTTGGTACTAATGAAAGGTATTGGTAAAACCGCATGTTAATAGTTTAAGAATCAGTCACTGAAAACAGATATTTTGCACTGGTGCTTTGGGCCTTTGGGTATAGGAAAATGTGTGTTTTAAATGGTCAGCAGTAACCTTTTCAAATGAAATCTTATAAATAAACGTTAAAAATAACCTCTTCCATGTAGGCATGCAGCTTGACCATTTAGTGAAAATCTAAAAATCTTCTTCTCGGCGTCCTGCTGATTGCACACCGGGTGATCATTTTATTCCTGATCAGGTGAGAATTCAGCATTTGATATTATTGCTACTAGAAATAATCAGCTGCTTGTGCTGGTAATAATTTAGTTTTTGGTTTTCCTGTTGCTGACTGAGGTTTTTTCACAGCTAGAAATGTTTAGATCTGTAGATCAAATCATGTCCCAAAGGACAATTAACCAGAAATGTAACCAAATTGCAGCTAATTTTATGTTTTCAGTCTGTTTATCTTTTGCTCTCTTTCTCAGAAACGCCTTCCTTTTTTCACTCACAATGATGTTGCTGTTGTTTCTGTATGCCCCTGTAGCTGCAGTTTTCCTCGTTGGGAGGGAGATGCTATCGATGGTGAATGTGAGTACGAGTGGTAGCCTGCAGTTGTTACCTTAAAGAGCTATTTCTGCCTGATTTAACTCATAAAAATGTGCTTTGTTGGTATAAAATTCATGTATTTAGGTGACATTAAACAATATTATTCACTTGGATAAAACCATCGGTAACCATTTTCAGGCATGAGTCTGCAGTCTGTTTATAGATGGGTGATCAGTTGGTCCTTTAAAAGTATTGAAAGTTTGACCTTCTCTTATAAATGAACAGATTTTTTTTTTCATTACAAATTCGCGGCATATCACTTCCAGTAAAAAGTTGGTATTGGGAAAATCCCAGATTTTCCATGTGCTTTTTGCCCCCACTGTATGCAGACTTTTGATATCGTTTGATGGGCCTATTTCCATTTTTTTGCATGACCGGTAGTGCCAGGAAAAACAGCAGACTGAGAATGAGGAATGTGTGTTGTTTGCTCAGGCAGCTGGTTAGTAACTCCTGTCTCGTTTCATTTCACCCCTCTCGTTATTCCGTCCTTCCTTCCCTGCGTTTCTCAATTCCCACTGACCCCAGGCGCGCTCCCATCAGCCGGCTCATGGACAGAGAGAAATGGAGAGAGAAGCAGGAATGGAGGGAGAGACACACGTGAGCGGTGTGACTCTGCCGAGGAGTGTTAATAGTTATTGATCCGCTGTGTTTTTAATGTGCAGCGTGGGCCACAACGAGGCGGGGGAGGCAGACGCGATCACGGGAAAGCTAATACACAGAGAGCCGATGTAATAGAAATCTCGCTCCCCTGTTTTTCGTCCGTCCCCTCTCTTCCATCTCTCTATCTCAGGCTGTAGATTGATCTTCCTCTTCCTGCTGTTTGGGGCTCTGTCATTACCCTCTCTGTCATTACAGAGGAGTCAGCAGCCGGGCCGCCCTGCCTGCATCACTCTACACAGACAGCTCGACTCATCCCTCACACTGACTCTACATTTATAACAGCAGCTGACACACACACAC
>NW_015520111.1:0-550 GCF_001515645.1 Sinocyclocheilus grahami | reverse complement strand
TATATTGTGTTATGCATAGATTTAACAGCCATCCAGTCTGATAATGTCTGAACACTATTCACTATTATCTAGTTTCAACTAGTGCTTATTATTGTGCATACTGGCTGTTTATTAGTACTTATAATGCACATAGTATAGTTTTAGATGTCTTAATCCTACCTTACAAACCATTAATAAGCAGTAAGGGAAAACTCTTAGTTAATAGTGAATACGTGTTACCTTAGATTCCATTTTACATTTTAATTATTTAATTATTTGTTAGCTTTTCATGAACTCAGAAACCCGGTGAAGTTCCCTTATGTTCCCCCCATTATGGCCTCCATTTTTGGCAAATGTGAAAAACATAGAATACTGCATGCAGTAAGATCCACGGTCCAATGAAATACATTGTTCGTACCTTTTACATAATGTACTGTATGATTTCCATAATGCAAATCTGTTTATTTGAGTTGATTTCTAACTTGAATGCTCCCCAGTTAAACGTATTGCTTGTTTTTTATTTTTATTTTTTTATCCTTCTCAAGTGAATTGTAAGGCAATGTTATTAATC
>NW_015520110.1:2114-2651 GCF_001515645.1 Sinocyclocheilus grahami | reverse complement strand
TTAACCTAAACCCTGTCTGTGAAACCAGGCATTAACACTTAAAACCATGAAAAACCTAAACTTGATCAATGTAAATGAATATTTGAAATGTTTCCTTGGCAACCAACTTAAATAAGTTTTAAGTTCTAAAATTGCTAAAACTGAAATAAAATAAAGCTGTATAATATAACACTGGTGCACAGTATACATACTACATACTGCAAGAGTAGTATCCTATTCTGAATTTTTATTTTTTTTAAAAAAAGGAAAATCCTGTTTTCCATTATACAGAATATACATTATAAAGATTTGTGTTTTTTTTTTCTGCAGGTTCCAGACGTTGGCTTCAGTGGAGAAAGGAAATTGAATTACTTTCTGATCTGACCTACTATGTCTTAACAACTTCATCTGGTGAGTTATTCACTGCAGCATTGCAGTACTGCTGACGTGTTCCTCATAATGAGCATTTGTTGAATTTGAGAGCCCTGTCTTGTTGTCTTTCATTTAGGATACCAGACGCTGGGCGAGGAGTATGTCAGCATCATCCAGGTGGACCCC
>NW_015520110.1:0-403 GCF_001515645.1 Sinocyclocheilus grahami | reverse complement strand
CCAAACTTTTGAACAGTATTGTACGTCACATTACTGAAATGTCAAAGTTGGATCTGTGTGAGCGTGTGAATGTGTTTGTGTTTTCTTTAGCTGAGAGTGGGAAATGTGGCTGGCGATGACCCGCGGATCAGTACCAGTTACCGTCTGCTGGGGGCTCTGTCTCTTCTGCAGCTGGGCATCACTCTCACACTGCAGTTTAACAACCTCAGGCAGAGACAGAGAGCTCGACACGAGTGGAAGCAGCACAGAAACCTGCTCCCCAGGTAGCGCTCTATACAATCATGGCCTACATTTGACAAATGCTTTTCAGCTTTTTCATAAAACACTCTTTCAATAGAAAAAAAGACCTGTATTGCCCTAAGGCTTGTTCCTTTTACTGCTGTTTCCCCCATTTTTTTTTTTT
>NW_015520109.1:2141-2651 GCF_001515645.1 Sinocyclocheilus grahami | reverse complement strand
GGGCAGTACTAAATATAATGATATTTAGGCAAAATACAAAAAAATTTATACATCTTTATTCTGTTCAACAGTTTACACCCCTGGTTCTTAATTCATTGTTTCCTTCTGGAGCATCAGTGAGCCTTTTGCAATAGATATGTATGAGTCCCTCAGTTGTCCCCTGAACATGATTTTGAGGGGGCCCCATAGCAAATTCAGTGCACAGGGCCCAGAATTCCTGGCGACGACACTGCATACTACTGTGCAAGATAATACGTACAGATCAGTTTAGAATTGAAGCGACCATTTTCCAACTGAATTAAATGGTTTTTTTTATATATAAAAAAGCAAAACGATAGTGGAGGCATGTAATGTAAACATATTGGTGGCATCGACTATGCTCGTTTCACGGTCACTTGGAGACACCTCAATGAGAAATTTCGTGGCATGAGATCTCGTCACACCCCTAGTTATTATGTAAACATATATTACGTAAATCAATATGCAGTCATTTAATTGCTCCATGAGAAC
>NW_015520109.1:0-798 GCF_001515645.1 Sinocyclocheilus grahami | reverse complement strand
AAGTTTCAGTGAGGCCCTTTTCTCACTATCACCTGCAATTTTCAACCACCTCAAACTCCAAGTAATGGAAAAGGGAAGAGGATGATGCTACTGTATATCCAAAGTGCTTTACCTGGTGATTTGTATCCACGATAACAGTATACTGCTATACCACCATCCTGCTGATCTAAATTTTGGTGCAGATATTTGTGGGGAAATAGTGTATATACAAATCAAGGCCATGTAGAAAGAAAGAGAAAGAAAAAGAGAGTGTGTGGGGGAAGACTTCTAACGCTAAGGGTCTGCAGCCTTCTTACCGCAGATGCACTGGCCGACAGAACATAATTGCGTGGCCTAGTCTCCTGAAAGTCAGGCGCAGCCTACAGGTGGAGGGGGGCAAACAGAGTTTTACAAAGAATTATGTGTCCACATGAACTGACCCAGCAGACAACACTATTTTCATATTTGCATATAAAAACAGAAAGCAAAAACACTTGACAAACCAGCCTGTAACCTCTCCAACACACAAACAGACAAATTAGGATGGCAGCTGCAGATTTTTTTTGTATCACTTCATTGCACTCCAAACCAAATACCAATAATAACAAAATGATAAAAGAAAGTTAAATATAAAAAAATTGAATAAAAATCATGATCATTTATTGATATGTTCTTACTCTTACTTAGTCATTTTTCAGTAGTTTTTACAAATAGTCTTGTTTTAGTGCTTAAGGGTTAAATTAAGGTACACATTACTTACCATAAAAAGCAACAATTAAAAGGGGTCATATTATGCGATTTCAAGTTTTCCTTTCTCTT
>NW_015520108.1:2266-2651 GCF_001515645.1 Sinocyclocheilus grahami | reverse complement strand
ATACAACTAAATGAACACGACCGCAAATGTCTTTATTTTTCAGACTGCTGCTCTCTGAATGACCAAAGCAGCATGCTGTTCATATTCATTAAGCGCAATAATAAAGCGGCTAATTAGCCGGTGCGGGTCAGGCAGAGTTAAGTTAAAACAACATCATTAGTTTGCACTCTTAATCACTTTTGGTGTGATTAGTGTAAAGAACACACACGTAATTCAGTATAAAGGAGCAAACTGTTGAATTTCAGTTTGGGGCGGCTTAAAGAAACCCCAAATACAACATGAGCTCAAGTGCTGAATGTGTACACAAACTAAACTGTCTTTGTGTGTTTCTCTTTCCTAATGACCAATTAATGCGCACGCTCTTAAAGCAGCTCATTGTGTGTGT
>NW_015520108.1:0-1029 GCF_001515645.1 Sinocyclocheilus grahami | reverse complement strand
TTAGTCGTTTTGCTTCTCCAGTAAATGTGTCTTGATTTAAGAATGTTTAGATACTTGAGATACTGGAAAACAAGACAAAACATCTCTTTTTTTTTGCAGTTTGTCCATTTTTACAGGTTTTTCAGTGACGGGATGTGTAATGAGACGTTGGACAGGAATGACAAACATGAGTTCTGGATAAACGCTTTTCTCGGCCCCCAGCGCTGTGGCTCCCAGGGGCCCGAGTGAGTCCTAGCTGTATGTTTGGCCCCTTATTTCAGTCAGTCTGTCTGTGTGAACTTCAGTCTCTCGCAGTGACGTCAGGAAGTGGAAAGCGCGTGTGAACAGCCCTGCTGAAGGGCCGAGCTTGATTTAGGAGTTGTTTTTCTCTCTGATGGGAGCCAGAGAGCCCCGACCGCTTCACGTCTGAGTGTTCGTTCAGAGATGTGTGTTTCTCCAGCGAGCGCCGTGACACAGGCCACACTGCACAAACACACGCCTCAGTTTTATTGTGATTTCTGCGTGACAGTCGGTGGTTTGTCTGACTGCACCCTCAGGAGCGTTTTATTGCTCTGTCAGAGCTCTTTAGACTCACTGCAGTCCTCAGCTGAGTTTAAAGTCAACATGAAATCTAAATCCACCGTATTTACATTCTTATTTCATGCTCCTGCGGTTATTGTGAGCAACTTGTCAGTGACATTATTCTCAAGAAAAAAATCAAACGAATTTCCCTTTTCACTTTTTAAGATCGATTCCACCGTTTCATTCAGAAATACCTCAAATTATGGATACAAAGCGGTTTCATTTTCACTGCAAAAAACATTATTTTCCTAGTAATTTTGTCGTATTTGATTTCAAGATACATTAAATCAAGATATATCTACTTCAGAAGGAAAATTACTTGAGCTATTAAGTCTTGTTTATGCTTAAAACAAGAACCAATATCTGTCTTTAAAGTGAAAATCTGATTATTTTATGATCACATTGACATTTACATGTGTTTGTGTGTGAGAGTGTGTGTCTCTCTCTCTCTCTGTGTGTGTGTGTGTG
>NW_015520107.1:0-1154 GCF_001515645.1 Sinocyclocheilus grahami | reverse complement strand
AGAAACTGATTCAAAGACTGCTGGAAAATACTGTGGTATAGGTGACTCTGGAGATAGTGGTCTACATTCATTCATGGACCCATTTGACTGTGGAGAAGACCTTCTAAGTGATGTGATTGACTCCGATGAGGACCTTCTAAGATCAATCATCATGTCATCAAATAAATCGTTCTGTATATCTGTGTCTGATACTATTGATTCAGGGGGTGAGGATCTGTAAAAAGTTGTAAGTTCAAAGTGAGCATAATATTGAGGTACTGGAGAATCTGGTGCAGATATTGGTAAATCAGGAGAAAGAGGTCTGTGTTCATTATATGATTCTAAAGAAGCTACTGGAGTAAAAATATCTACTTCATATTCCTGTTCTGACAATGCAGATTCAGGGGATGAGGACCTAAAATCCTTAAAAGGAGTTGTTTCAAAGGATGTGAAAAATTGTGGCAATGGTGAGTCTGGTGAGAGCAATCTAAACTCATTCAGTGAGGTGTCCGATGCTGGTGTGAATGACCTGAAACAATTTTCTACAGTGAACAGGTCTTCCAAGTAAGGTTCATATTCTGTATTTTCTGAGCACAGTGAATGAGGTGAACAGGATCTATGACCGGTTACTGGAAAGGTACTCTGAGAGAAAAATCCACTGAATTCAGTTACAGGTGAGTCAGGTGATAGGGGCCTGAACTCATTAACTGATGATACTGATTCAGGAGACAAGGGTCTACACTCAGTTTCTTCAAGAGAGTCATCGAGCACAAATGATTCTGGGGATATTGGTCTAAATTGATGATGTGACGAAAGGGGTTTGTGTTGACTTTCAAAATTCAGTTCAATCGGAGGTAAATCCTGACTATTCACTGTATACTTGACAGGTAGGAATTGTTCAAAAGAATCGTTAATTTTGGATTCTGTAGAGGGTGGGTATATTATTTGCTGACCATGTAAAGTTGTTGAAACATCTCCAGTGTTGTCCAAAACAACAAGCTTGGAGCCGCCTTTGTAGTGTGGATCAAATATTTTGGCAATACGATTGCTGAGCATAGCTTTCGACATAAAAGTATCCTTTGGTTTTGGCAATTCTCTCATGCTTTGTTCTTCATTGTATACTGATTCAGTGGGCTCAGTAGCTAATATTTGAGTGTATGATTTTTCTATTGGCT
>NW_015520106.1:1973-2652 GCF_001515645.1 Sinocyclocheilus grahami | reverse complement strand
TGAGTAGTACCATGTTGTAATTTGATTGAAGCATTGGCATTATTGCACAAAGTTTGAAGTGCATTAATAAAATCTCTTTATTTACCATGTAAAGTTTCATGTTATAGAAATTATGTAATCGAATCAGACCAATGAAAACAGTCCGATTCAGTTGACTCCGCCCCCTTTGTGACTCAGTTTCATGTGTGTTTCTCATCTATTCCTTTTATTTCAGTGGGGTCACATGTTAGTAAGTATTGTTTCTGTCTTGTTGATTTGTAGACAGAAGTTATGTTCTTCATTACAGTGTTTTATTATATGTTTTAGCATCAACATGTGGATTACTCTATCTCTCTTCGTGCTAACTTTGACCGTGCAAGTGTGGTCCAACTCTTGCCCATGTGCACGAGAGGAACTCTGTTTACCCGTCCGATCCCAGCCGGCGTTTGAGGTGAGTGACAGTCACTCGGACCCATCCAGTGATCAGCTGATGGCGCCGCACTGTTTAATGTCAAATACAGACACTTAAACCACACTTAAAATTTACGAATTGTATTGTATTAGATAAGAAACTATCAAAAGGGCATATGCAAACAAATGATGCGACATCTTTACTCGTTTACATAATTAGACATTTTTGTGAAACCTTTTGCTTGAACGTGTCATGTAATGAATGCCATTGCATGCAGACTTTTTTTTT
>NW_015520106.1:0-366 GCF_001515645.1 Sinocyclocheilus grahami | reverse complement strand
GCCATACCAATTCATTTGAGTGTGTATAATTGTGTATGTGTGTGTTTGTGTGTCTGTGAGTGCGTGTCTGTTTTGCACTCTTGATGTTTTAGTGTAACCTCTTTCATGCGGTCCACTTTTTTACTGCATTGTGGTTGAATTATTGATTTTATTTGACATATTTGCTGTGTTACATTCATACCAGTTCATAGGTGTTGGTGTGTATAAGTGTGTGTGCGTGCGTGTGTGAGTAGGTGTGTCTCTTTTGCGCTCTTGATGTTTTACAGTTTCACCCATTCATTGCTGAGTATTTCTTTTCTGCATCATGGCTGATTTGTTGATTGTGCACACAGAAATTATCTGAATTGTCCCGTTCATTTCCTATAG
>NW_015520105.1:2001-2652 GCF_001515645.1 Sinocyclocheilus grahami | reverse complement strand
GCTACTTAAAAAATAACAATGTTAATGTCCTGAAGTGGCCAAGTCATAATCCAGGTCTCAATCCAGTAGAGAATTTATAGGTGGACTCTGGATTTCCATGAAACCTGCTGATCCTGAGCAGTTCTGTACAAAATGAGAAACTGCAGTGTCCAGGTGTGGCTAACTGACACCAACAGTATTCACACAGACTAAATACTGCATCTGCTAAATACTGACTAGTAATTTTTCTCTTTGACATGAAATAATCTTTTCTATTGATCAGGTGCCACAAAAGCCAAAATACATCATGCGTGATTAAATCAAACAAAAACGGTCACTTTTTAGTCACTGTATAATCTTAAAATAGAAACCCTTATATCCAGCACTCAGTCTGTTGTCCTTGTCTGAAAATAATATGAAAGCAGATAGTTTTCAGCACAGCCAGTTCCCCGCGGGTAACAAAAATGTAGCAATTGTAAGCAAGTGTGCCACTGCAAACCTGTAGAAAACGTTCTCTGATTTGGGTCTTTTTTCCCCCTGCAGAGTTTTTCCCTGGCAGAGTAGTTTGAGTTTCTTCAGCCTCCACACCACGATGCCTTCAGCCAAGAAGCCCATCCTTCAGCATCCTTCTCAACCTTTTTTTCCACCGGGCCGCACTATGGTCCAAGTGCA
>NW_015520105.1:0-409 GCF_001515645.1 Sinocyclocheilus grahami | reverse complement strand
AAAAATTGTGTTCAGCATGGTGGGCCGCATTTGAATTTGTGACGGCCCGCATGCGGCCCGCGGGTTGAGAACCACTGCTATAGTGACTTGAAGAAGTTTATTTAATTTGAGCTCTATGATACATTAACCCTTAGCACAACTGAAATAATCCTAGTGCATAATTTCGCTGAATTATTATTTTTTTCCCCTAAAGGCACGCAAGAGACTCTGAAGCCAGCTGGAAGATCAAAGATTCAGCTTTTTGGCAATCAGACTAAATGACGTTTGGTGTAAGCCAAACACATCAGAAACATGCCATCCCCACATCATGCTGTGAGGATATTTCTCTGCGGCAGGACCTGGAAGACTTGTGGAGGTTGAGTGCTCAATGCTGGAAACTCAACAAAGAATGTGTTCTCTCATTAAAGAA
>NW_015520104.1:2201-2652 GCF_001515645.1 Sinocyclocheilus grahami | reverse complement strand
TTTTTTTTGCTTGGAAAACTTTAATCCTTATTTATTGTATTTTGCATGGAAAAGAGTGACCAGTATTTTACTGAAAAAATGTCCATTTGTGTTCCATGGTCTGTGGGTCTTAAGTCTTTATTCCTCCTTCCACAAATTTAGGCCTAAAACGGTCTTTAATCAGAAATTAAATGAAAAAGTCATGGCATTAAATCTTATAAGCAGTGCAAAGAATGAATGCCTTCCTCAGTATTTTTTGTTTTTTAATACAAATATCTAAACATCCTTAAGACAAGATACAATTACTTGTTGTGATGCACAATATATATGAAGTCTTGTTTTCTGAAAAATCAAATAAAATTGAGTTTATTCTTAATACAAGAACAAATGAAGAGTTTGGTTCCAAAACGCTATAAATCCATTTTGGTTAATTTGAGTAAAAATGTGTTTTCTTTACCAAGTAAGTGGCAAG
>NW_015520104.1:0-1007 GCF_001515645.1 Sinocyclocheilus grahami | reverse complement strand
TCTTAAGCGGCTTAAAGTTTTAAATGTACCTTTATAAAACCTGCAGAAACCCTGTGTAAAAAGTAAAGTACATATTAATAAATAATGACAATTTTAATTTGTGATGGACTGTTCCTTTAAGTTTGCATTAGCATTTCTTCTGAGATGAATCTGGAGGAACGTCTATCCGCTAAAACTGAACTGGAAACGCAAAGTATGTTTTAAGGTTCTTCTGAATTCTTATTGAGGTTTAATTGGGCAAGAGAGACTACTTTTCATGTGCATGACTGGTTTGACCGTAACAAACTTCATTAATATTTAATCTAGGTTTGAAGTGAGTAAACATGAAGTGAGTAACAGATTTGGCCTGTTTGGTGTATATTTATTGTGCAATAAGTTGCTTTCAGATAGCGTCACGTGTTATTTTTGTGTGCATTGTCTGTGGATTTGGTTGAACACACATTGAATTGAGTATGTAGTAAAATATTTATGTAATCGTGTTTATATCCTATATATTGTACACTTCATTGGCACTAAATGAGCAGGGATACTTAAAGGAAATTATAGATTGAAGTTTTTTAAATGGCACAAAGCATTAGCCTTTCCTCTTCTATTTAGAATGTTTTCCCACACAAGTAAGAAAAAGTGCGGACAGTTTCCCATTGAATTGCTCCACAAGAGAGGACTGACCAACAAGAGTCTCTGCCAATGTCCATTTTTCAGCTCTCAAAGACCCAAAGCTCATTTACATGAAAAAAAACCCTTCCAGCGTATATAGAGAGAGAGAGCCCCCCGTCTGTTTTCTATTCACCGCCTCAGTTTGAGAACGCAAATCACAGCCACTTATAGAGCATGATTTATTATTCACAAAGGCTTATTCAGGAACTCTTGAGACTGTAATTGCAATGATAACTTTGTACAGTAGCAGGAAACGCACAGTAATGGACAGTAATGCCGCTGTGAGCGAATAGTACGGAAGAAATGTTATTTGTTTAAAGGGGTCATATGATGCGATTTCAATTTTTCCT
>NW_015520103.1:0-2652 GCF_001515645.1 Sinocyclocheilus grahami | reverse complement strand
GACCTATTAGAATATATATATTTTTTTGTTTTGGGTTTTTTTTTTTAAAGTAAAATCGACCAATGCAAAAGGTCAGTATACACGCATTTAACATATGTAATAATTTTGGAAACAAACTAATTCGTTCTTATTGTTAAATAAGGAAATGCATTTAATTTGCTATATATATATTTATTTAACTTTGCTCTCAACATTTATAGCAAATAAAAGTACTACAAAATATCGGTGTTTATGTCCTAATTGTATCTAAATCGCCTCCGATAAGCTCTTTAGCAAGCGTTTTACACAATTAAATTCAGTGAAATTTCACTCAGAAATGCTAGAACATTTCACAAGTAATTACCAAGAAACGGTACTTAACACTGAATTAAACGTGCAATTTTGAAGTAGAAATAGTTTTTTTTTTTTATTTGCGACTTCGTGGGGAAAAAAACTATTTTAGCGTATATTCAGTCTAACCTTTTAGATTTCCTTGGTCTAATTTATAATTACTATAAATAATGCTATATTTCTCTCTCTCTTTTAAGCTAGTATTTTTAGACCTTTAATGCATAATAATTGCTGCTCGGTTTGAGGAACAAAAATGATTTAATACTGAATTCAAGTGGTTCTTTCATAGTTGCAGCACTCATATTTATTTTGTTTCCTTTTAAACTTACAAAAGACTTGGAGAAAGCATTCTTTGTCCAGTGTTAGATATGTACACAAAACATTTCTTCATCTACAGCTTGTATTTTACAAAGCAACAAAACTGATGTCGGATTAATGGCATCACGCTAAACTAGTCTTCATCACACACTCCTCCTCCTCCTCATCCGCTGGAGAGATTTCATTCAATAATGATTTAAAGTTACAATCCATACAATTCACGTGAGGGTCCGCGCACCGCTGCATCAGACGAGTGCCGTTTAAAAAAAATGAGTTATTAAAAAAAAAAGTCTTAAATGCAATTATCGTTCCCGTCTGTGTGGTAAAAATGCCCGCTGGCTGAAATATCACCACGTTCTGCCGTACAGCAGGTTGGAGCTCCCCATGCCGCTGGTGTACTCGATGAGCGCGGCGTCAGTCTGAGAGAGGCTGTTCATCAGAGGAGGACTGGGCGACATCTCCTCCAGATCCTCTGCTGAAGCTAAAGTCTCACTGCCCAGCACGTTCTGCACCTGCTGATGGACCGACGTCTGCGTGCTGGAGCCGTTCTGACACGGTTTACCGTCCTTAACCAGCACCGGCACAGCCACGAGCCTCGGCGACTGCTGCGTGCACAGGTTTCCGCTGTCCTGCTGCGGCTGCGGCGCTTTATCCTTCGCCTGGCGTTTCATTTTATACCTGTGATTCTGGAACCAGATCTTGATCTGGGTCGGGGTCAGGTGAATCATGCTGGCCAAATGTTCCCTCTCCGGCGCCGACAGATACTTCTGCTGCTTAAAGCGGCGCTCCAGCTCATACACCTGCGCCTGAGAGAAGAGCACGCGCCGTCTCCTCCGCGGCGCCGCGTGTAAAGTCACCATAGATTTACTTGCATCCATGCCCGGTAATGTTCCCATGTTCATGCCCGCCGAGGGGCCCATAAACCTGGAGACTTGAGAGGACAAGCAAATTAATATTTACATCGATGCCTAATTTATGCAATTTCAAAAAATGACTTTTCGAAGTTGTAAATAAAGATTATTGGAGTGTGTTTTACAGGAAAATAATACTCCAATCTTTCTTCAAAATTTCACATTTAATTCAGTGTGTTACTTGCCGTTTATTTGTGAAATGTACTAGCAATTTCTGAGGGGAAGTGTGTTTCTGAAATGTATATTCATTGTATGTGGTGCGAAACTCAAGTTGATTTCATTTAATATAAAATAATTATAAATTATATTAAATGTATAGCCTGTAGCCGTTTATAAGTGTCGTTTTTTAACAAGTACAAAACGTCCACATATATAAGCCTATTATAAATGAAATCGAATACAAATAAGAATTAAACAAAAATGGTTTAAAAATGCAAAGCCGAAAAGAATTAAATGAAATTCTATCAACGCTACAAAAAGGTGCAGTGTTTACTCCGGGACCATTTTCACTTGAAAGAAAGAAAACGGCAAGCAACATTGAATTAAACTTGAAATTTTGACGTAGAAAGACCGAAATAAACGATTAAGTGCGTAAAACGTACATTAAACTTAATTCAATAATCTTTGTTTTATTTACTAAGAATTGTTTTGTTCTATCTATCTATCGGCCTATTTATTTATATTAATATTTCACATGTATATTTCACGCGCAGGTTTCTGTAGGCAATGGACTTGCATTATTTGAGGACAAATTCCATGAGCCTTAATAATATGACAGCTTGACAGTGTGTAAACAAATAGTAATAGGCTAATAATTGATTTCTTTAAAACGAGAGAATCAAAGAAATAATAAATGGCAAAAGCCTTAATAACATGCCATTTCTGATGGACATTAATCAGATAAAGTACACGGGATGAAAGATTCTGTTGATCGGACTCACTTGTCGGGTATCTGGGCTCCGGGTTCGAGCCGTACCAAGCCGTGGCCGTCGCGCCGTTCCTCATGCTCTCCTGGTAGGACGGCAGGTCTGACATGGTGCTGATGGTGCCGTTGCAGTATCCTCCCATGGCGCTGTGCGAGAACTGCGAGTGC
>NW_015520102.1:22088-22569 GCF_001515645.1 Sinocyclocheilus grahami | reverse complement strand
ATCACACAGGCCCCCATGGCTGTCTGGAAAGGTCAGTAGTTTTTTAATATGAAAATATGGGATATTTTGACTTATGACATTGCAGTGTTAGTTTGCGCTCTTGTATGTCAGATGACTCTTAAGAAAACTTGAAATAACAAATATTGATTTTACCTTAAAAAAGACTATAAAAAGATTATGATTACCACTTGACATAGCATTTGATTCATTAATTCTGTAGAAAGTGTTTTGTAGAATTTTGTAAAAAATAGTATAAACATGAAGCCAACAGAAATACAAAGATTGCATTTTCTGTAAACGTGGCACATACTGTACATTTAAAACTAGATTTAGATTTACTTTATATTTAATGCTTTCTTCTTTTCATCATCTCCGTCATCCTTATTTGTGACCCTGGACCACAAAACCAGTTATAAGTAGCACGGGTATATTTATTGCAATAGCCAAAAATACATTGTATGGGTCAAAATGATCGATTTTT
>NW_015520102.1:2267-2654 GCF_001515645.1 Sinocyclocheilus grahami | reverse complement strand
CAAGGAGGTGTACAATAAGTGTGATGTGTCACTGTGGAGGGAAAATTACATCATGACAATGCTGATTTTCTGATTGCTTCACAAAAACGCATACAGTCCCACAGCCTTCACTAGCAACTATGCTGTGCCGTAATGTCAAAGGCAGCAGACGTGGAAAAATATCCCCAAAAAAGTTAAGTTCACATTTTTAAGAGCCTCCAAAAGAATCAGGCAGTGGCAAACATCTACTATAATATAATGACAAATTAGCATTTTATATGTTGCTTATAAAAAATATTATTCTGTGAGAATACACTGCTACTTTTGAAAAAGCCGTCAGGGGAGTTGCCTTTTAGAAGCAGATGTTGTAGTTACAGCATCTACCAACAGGGGCTAGTGGGGTAAAAA
>NW_015520102.1:0-732 GCF_001515645.1 Sinocyclocheilus grahami | reverse complement strand
CCCCCAGAACTGCACATGGGGTCTACCTTTCTGACCAAAAGAGGAAATAGACTGTTTTACCCAAAACTTTCAAGACCCTACAAAATCAAAACTGGACTTTTTTTGTTTTCGCATTTGAGACATAACGTGAAATAACTAAAGCCTATTGGCTCTTTAAATATAAGACACAAGCCCATCGAAAATGTCCCATCCGTAATTTTCAGTGTCAATAGGAAATATGTCAAAACATATCAGAAAACTGAATAGCATGCATGGGCTTTTAAAACAGGTTTCTTTTTTTTCTTTTTTTCTCTCTGGACAATAATAATGGTATTCCATTTTTTTTTGTTGTTGTTGTTTTTTTTTGTTGCATTGATGCCATAGAAGAACCATTTGGGTTCCCCGAAGAACCTTTCAGTTCTTCAAAAGTTTTTTTTTACTTAACATTTCAATAATCTAAATAATCTTTTCTCTCTATGAAGAACAGTTTGGTTCTATACATGTTAAAGGTTCTTCATGTAACCATCAATGCCAATAATGAACCTTTATTTCTAAGAGTGTAATATAGATCAGTACTTGTTAGTAGCTACATTTTACAATAAAAGGTATTTTTCATAAAGTTGTGCCTTGCATATTTCGAACAGTTGACAGACTGTGAACCTGGAAACATTTATGTGTTCTTTTTAAAGATGGTTTTAATGATCCAGCAAACATAGTTGCCAGATATGTTTCTTTCTCTCTCTCTCTCTCTCT
>NW_015520101.1:2423-2654 GCF_001515645.1 Sinocyclocheilus grahami | reverse complement strand
GCTCAACAATCCCATCAGCAACCAGACTCAACATCTGGACATCATAGGACTTTGTCAAACATGTGCAGGTACGACGGTGCCAATATGTGTTTATTTACTGAGCTGATCTCTGTATTCTGTTGTTGATCAGACTGATTCAATCACTTACATTAATGACTGTCTCTCTTCACTCTCCTTCATACCCTCCTTATTCAGTGTCTCTGATAGTGTTGATCTCTGCTGCTGCTGCTG
>NW_015520101.1:0-832 GCF_001515645.1 Sinocyclocheilus grahami | reverse complement strand
CACAATGTGTTTATAAAAGACGTGTTATTATTATTGTTATTAATATAACTATTATTATATGTTGTGTTATGCCTTTTTTACAGAAAGCTGAAGAGGAGAGTCATGTGGTATATGCACCAATCACAATCAGATGATGATCAAACTTCAATGTTGTTCTAAGTACAAATACACTTATTGTCAGATCATTTTCATTGGGAACCTCCTGCAACGACCTAAGCCACTGTGGTCTATGGATGAGCATTTTCACTGCAGCATTTTCATGTTTGCAAAACATAGATGCGAACTAGTTATCAAAAGGTGACAAAGTAAACTCTGCTGTGGTCTGGATCATCTATATCTGTACAGACATGTGGTTTGATCTGTGCATGAGAATGTGTCTGCTGCTGGATGCTTGCATTTGATGGCAGTTCATTAGCGTGTGTCTAAGGTGTCAATAGTGTCTGTTTGAGTGTGTATCTGTGCAAGTGTGCGTCTGAGGTGTCGATAGTGTGACGGTGCGAGTGTGTCTGAGGTGTCAGTCTGTGTGATCAGTATGCCGTTGCAAGGATTTTTCATTTATGCTCACATGAAACCTTTGACTTATGCACTACAGGGAAGCCACTTTACTTCAAAATACTAAAACCATTAGTGCGGATTCTGGACAAAAAGTTCTCAAATCAACTGATATTAGTATGAAAAAATAAAATATTATATATTTTGAGTGTTTGATGGTCTTATTCAGTGATCCCGAAGTTAAGCAGTACAACACTCTCAGAAAAAAAGGTACAAAGGTACCTTTTCAAAAGGTACACCTTTGTATCTTATTTACCCCTTAAAAGGGTGCATATTAGTA
>NW_015520100.1:881-2654 GCF_001515645.1 Sinocyclocheilus grahami | reverse complement strand
TTCTCGCTTTTCTTCCGACCACCCCAATGATAGATAATTGCATTGGTTTAAACAGTATAACCTTAAACACTTTAATTATACAGTTTAATTAAAGGGATAGTTCACCCAAAATTGATATTCTGTCATTTACTTGCCCTCATGTCATTCCCATAAGACATTCATTCATCTCTGAAACACAAATCAACGGTGTTCCTCCATTGAAAGTTCATTACACCAAAACTCTGACGCTTCAAAACGTCCAAGGATAAAAGTAATCCATAAAAGTAATCCATATGAATGAGAGAGATTCACATAAACATTAATGAAATATAAACACTGACCAATGTGCATATGTATACTGAGCACATCAAATATGGCAAACAGAAGGTCAATCGTACTTGACATGTAAGAACCAGTGAGGCTTGTTCTTGAACATTAAGGTTGTTTGAGCTTCCATTCACCATATTTGATGAGCTCAATGTTTATATGTGAATATAAGCCTAAATTGAATCAAATCTAAAATGTGTAGTTACGTTTTACCCTTGTGCCAGTTCTGTGCGCTTAAGCACTTTCAACTCGTTCAAAAATAAGAAAGCAAGAGAACTTTTCTGATCAAGAAATGGAAAATCCACCACAATTTATTCAACTCCCCATTGTCCAATGAGCCCATAATATGATCATGTCGTAATCCTGTCTCTTCAAATAACAAAACAAAAGTCCTCTTCCGGTTAAATATTCTTATTTCTAATTAAACAATGACATTAAAAAAAAAAAATTGCAAATATACGCCAAACAGCTCCAATAAAGTGATTGTGTGCCTTCAGTAGACTTGCATTAAACAGCTAAATTCATATGGATTATTTTTACGATGTCTTTATGAACTTTTTGAAGTTTGAAAGGCTACGTGGACTTACATTGGAGGAACAGAAAGCTCATTTTACGTTTCACTAAAAATACCTTCATTAGTGTTTTGTTGCTATGGGTTTGGAACGACACGAAGTGAACAAATCATGAGAATTTTCATTTTTGAGCAAACTCTCTCTTTAAGATGCCGCTTGCAGCTGAAACACGCTTTAGTAAACAACCTTCAACATCAGCGGCAAAAATTGGAAAGCTCTTCCGTCTCTTTCTTTCACAAAGATGATGACTGTTTCCACTTTTAAAGCCAAAAAGCGGCAAACTATCATCAGTGCTCTTCCTGAGCTCTTAAAACACTTCTGACAGACACAAACTGCCAAACACAAAAGCGTGCGCATTCACAGCCCTAAATAGCACATAATGAATAACCTCTGTGCCTGGAGTGAAAGACCATTCAGAACCATCAAATGGCAAACTACTCGACACATCATTGAACACCTTTAAAAGACTCCCAAACAAGCGCTCTAATGGCTCAGTTCCAGCCAAGACATCCTCAAGGCTTGTTTTTGGGGAGGATGCCCCTGACAGACTGAAGCTTAGGTCTAAGCGTGTTTATAAGTCAGACTCAGTACAGTCCAGCATGTGAGGCATGCCGTCAATTACCTCAGAAAGGAATTTTGTCGCTTGCTTTGAGGAAAACAAACAGAAAATGTGCCTTTACAGTAAAGCACATACCTGTAACGTGGATGTCGAAGCAGCAAATGTCTGGAAGATTGAAAAGCAGAAAAGGTAGCATTTTTGTTAAAGCATTTATATTGAATCATTTGTAGAAAAAAATGTGTTATTTGAAGGTTTTTGTTCAGGTGGAACTACACCTAAGAATTGGGCCTTAAGGTGTTACCAACATGTAAATGGTAACAATTATTCTAGTTATTC